>NC_083438.1:39025209-39045209 GCF_020745735.1 Hemiscyllium ocellatum
ACCCTGGTAATTACAGACCAGTGAGCCTTACTTCAATTGTGGGTAAAATGGTGGAAAAGACTACAAGAGATAAGATTTATAATCATCTAGAAAAGAATAATTTGATTAGGGATAGTCAGCACGGTTTTGTGAAGGGGAGGTCGTGCCTCACAAACCTTACTGAGTTCTTTGAGAAGGTGATCAAACAGGTGGATGAGGGTAAACCGGTTGATGTGGTGTATATGGATTTCAGGAAGGCGTTCAATAAGGTTCCCCACGATAGGCTTTTGTGCAGAATACAGAGGGGTGGGGTTGAGGGGGATTGCGTGGTTTGGATCAGTAATTGGCTAGCTGGAAGACAGAGGGTGGTGGTTGATGGGAAATGTTCACCCTGGAGGTTAGTTACCAGTGGGGTACCGCAGGGATCTGTTTTTGGGCCCACTGCTGGTCATCGTTATTATACATGACCTGGATAAGGGCGTAGGTGGATGGGTTAGTAAATTCACGGGTGACACCAAGGCCGGTGGAGTTGTGGATAGTGCCGAAGGATGTTGTAGGTTACAGAGGGACGTAGATAAGCTGCAGAGCTGGGCTGAGAGGTGGCAAATGGAGTTTAATGTGGAAAAGTGTGAGGTGATTCACTTTGGAAGGAGTAACAGGAATGCAGAGTACTGGGCTAACGGTAAGATTCTTGGCCGTGTAGATGAGCAGAGGGATCTCGGTGTCCAGGTACATAGATCCCTGAAAGTTGCCACCCAGATTGGCAGGGTTGGTAAGAAGGCGTACGGTGTGTTAGCTTTTACTGGGAGAGGGATTGAGTTCCGGAGCCATGAGGTTATGCTGCAGCTGTACAAAACTCTGGTGTGGCCGCACTTGGAGTACTGTGTACAGTTCTGGTCACCACATTATAGGAAGGATGTGGGAGCTTTGGAAAGGGTTCAGAGGAGATTTACCGGGATGGTGCCTGGAATGGAGGGACGGTCTTACGAGGAAAGGCTGAGGGACTTGAGGCTGTTTTTGTTAGAGAGAAGAAGGTTGAGAGGTGACTTAATAGAGACAGAGAAGATAATCAGAGGGTGGACAGGGAGAGCCTTTTCCCTCGGATGGTGATGGCGAGCATGAGGGGACACAGCTTTAAACTGAGGGCTGATAGATATAGGACAGATATCAGAGACAGCGTCTTTACTCAGACAGTAGGAGGGCTGTGGGACACCCTGCCTGCAACAGGAGGAGACTCAGCAACTTTAAGGGCATTTAAATGGACATTGGAAAGGTTTATGGATGAGAATGGAATAGTGTAGGGTAGACGGGCTTCAGATTGGTTCCACAGGTCAGCACAACATCGAGGGGCCGAAGGGCCTGGACTGGGCTGCAATGTTCTATGTCCCGTGTTCCTGGAATGATATAGAATGTTGTTAAGGCCACACAGTGAGAGAGGTGTGTGCAGGTTTGGAGACCACATTGTTAGGGGGTGTGGAGGGAGGGAGGGGGCACAGGGAGATTGACCTTGGGGTGGGGGGAGGTGGAGAGTTTCAGTGATGTGGAGAGAGATTGGACAGACTGGGCCTGTTTTCCCCAGGAGCAGACGGGATTGAGAGAAGGGGGGATGGGGCTTGACTGAGATGGAGAAAACGATGAGAGATGTCGACAGGGAGCAATATAGGTGGAGGGGTCTATGGCAAAGGGATGTAGATTTCGGGGAATGGGGCAGGAGGGTAGAACGAGACTGGGTGGGGGGTTATCTAGATCCTCATCCAGAGGGTGGTGGGAGGGAGGTGATATCTGTAATTCACTGCCTGTCTGGGAGGTGGGGGAGAGGGGAGAGACAGCAGTCTGAAGAACATGGGAGAAACATTTCGATGTGGATTTGCGGTGCCAAGGCTTTGGGTGAAGAGCTGGGAGATGGGGTTAGCACAGTGACATTGGGCCTGATGGGCCGAAGGTCCTCTCTCGGGGCTACAGACTCCACAAGAGGCTCGGGCTGTGGGGCAGAGTTTAACAGGAGACCCTTTCCCTTCCCAGTGCAACTCCAGAAAGCAGCAGAGGTCGAGAGATGCAACAAGGACATCGAGAGACTTTGGGAGACTGTCCGTCAGCAGCGAAGGTAACGGGAACAACTCCAGGGAGGAACCGTTCGGGTCCGGGAATCCTCACTCCCTCAGGATGGGGAAAACAGAGGGAATTATAAAATCACCACTTGGGAGTCAGGGGGCGATGGTGTGATGCCGGTCACTGGGAGAGGGCAGGAGATGGCTGTAGGCTGGGAGTCACATACAGACCCAGAACGGGCAGCCATTTCCTTCTGGAGAATATTCCAATACAAGGAATTGGGGATATTATGGTAACACCATTCCAAATTACACAGCGAGGCAGGAACACACTCACAGCGGCACAGTGTGCCCCCTGACTCAGAATCTCCTATCACCAGGAGTCAGATGGTTTATGTGTGACATCAGCCACATGCACGGACTGGTCTAATCCAGCGCGCGGGCACTGTCGGAGGGTCAGTGCTGAGGGAGTGGGCACTGTTGGAGGGTCAGTGCTGAGGGAGTGGGCACTGTTGGAGGGTCAGTGCTGAGGGAGGGGGCACTGTCGGAGGGTCAGTGCCGAGGGAGCGGGCACTGTCGGAGAGTCAGTGCCGAGGGAGCGGGCACTGTCGGAGGGTCAGTGCCGAGGGAGTGGGCACTGTCAGAGGGTCAGTGCTGTGGGAGTGCCGTTTGGAGATGGTGTACTGATCCCGGGAACTCTCTGCCTCAATCCTGCAGATTGGAACACGTGTGTGAGTGTGTCTCGACAAGTACGGTCAGAAAGTTCACACCGAGACGCGACATTCCCACCTATCCCAAGGTATCTGTGTGCACCCCCTCCCTATCTCTGTAACCCCCTCCAGCCCCTACACCCCCTCCCTATCCCTGTAACCCCCTCTAGCCCCTGCACCCCCTCCCTATCTCTGTAACCCCCTCCAGCCCCTACACCCCCTCCCTATCCCTGTAACCCCCTCTAGCCCCTGCACCCCCTCCCTATCTCTGTAACCCCCTCCAGCCCCTACACCCCTCCCTATCTCTGTAACCCCCTCCAGCCCCTACAACCCCCTCCCTATCTCTGTCACCCCCTCCAGCCCCTACACCCCCTCCCTATCTCTGTCACCCCCTCCTGCCCCTTCCCCCCCCCTCCCTTCCTCCTCCTTCCTGCCCCTGACCACTGTCTGTGAGCGAGAATCCCGGAGACTGCCCCCTCTCTCTGGGTGAAGCCCTTCCTCCCCATCTCGATCCTACCCCGTCTCCTCCTGACCGTGTGACCCCTGTTCGAGGTTGTTGTTGGTCCTTAGCTAGTGTGCGGGCTGCTGCATTGCCTGCATTGATCTAGCACCTGTCTTTTTCACAGTATACTCTGTCGCAGGAAACTATCGGAGCTCTGAAGACACCGACTTTTGACGTTTGGCTGTGGACTCCGAATGAGGTGGGAATCCATGTGGGTCTGGGGTTGGGGTCAGTGGTCAACGCTGGAGCATTACATCCTGCGGATGGCCTGGGATGTTGGGAAAGAATTGGAAGCCTTTATGAGCGAGAGAGATAGATGGAGAGATAGAGAGAGAGAGAGAGAGAGAGCAGTACGGATGGATAGGAAAGGGGTGAGAGTGTTCAGTCTCTGTTCGCGCCTGGAAGAGAGTGAGAGAGTGAGAGTGAAGGTGTTTCCTCTCTCGACCCTGGTCCTCATCCTGAGAGTGATTCAGCCTCACCCACCCACCACCCACCCTCGGGACTCTCTGTGGCAGGGTCCTCCCCGACTCTATGAGGCCCCACACCTCATCACTAAAACACTGCAATCGGTTCACGGGATGGAGCTCATCATCCAGGGACTCCGGGATACAGGGTCAGGGTCAGGGTCAGGGTCAGTGTGAGGGCCAGGGTTAGGGTCAGGGTTAGGGTCAGGGTGAGGGCCAGGGTTAGTGTCAGGGTCAGGGTTAGTGTCAGGGTCAGGGTTAAGGTTAGGGTGAGGGTCAGGGTGAGGGTCAGGGTGAGGGTCAGGGTGAGGGTCAGTGTGAGGGTCAGGGTTAGTGTCAGGGTTAGGGTCAGGGTGAGGGTCAGGGTTAATGATCGGATTAGGGTTCGAGTTGTGGTTAGGGCCAGGGTTAGGGTCGGGTTAGGGTCAGGGTCAGGGTTAGGGTCAGGGTGAGTGTCAGGGTTAGGGTCAGTGTGAGGGTCAGGGTTAATGATCGGATTAGGGTTCGAGTTGTGGTTAGGGCCAGGGTTAGGGTCGGGGTTAGGGTCAGGGTCAGGGTTAGGGTCAGGGTGAGTGTCAGGGTTAGGGTCAGTGTGAGGGTCAGGGTGAGTGTCAGGGTTAGGGTCAGTGTGAGGGTCAGGGTTAGTGTCAGGGTTAGGGTCAGGGTGAGGGTCAGGGTTAATGATCAGATTAGGGTTCGAGTTGTGGTTAGGGCCAGGGTTAGGGTCGGGGTTAGGGTCAGGAAACAGGTCAGGGTCAGGGTTAAGGTTAGGGTCAGGGTCAGGGTTAGGGGTCGGGTCAGGTTTAGGAATACAGTTAGCGTTAGGGTTTAGGATTAGGGTTGGGGTTAAGGTTCGGGTTAGGGTTAGGGTTAGGATTGGGGTTAGGATTCGGGGTGGTTAATGTGAGGGCCTGTGATAGGGTTAGTGTTAGGGTTGGGGTTAGGGTTAGGGTTAGGGTTAGGGTTTGTGTTAGGGTTAGGGTTAGGGTTGGGGTTCGGGCTGGTTACTGTGAGGGTCTGATGTGATGAGGGAACATGGTTAACTGTCCCTGTGTTTTTCCCGTTAACCCCGTAGATGCTGAGCTGCATTGAGTTCATGTTCCACGACCTGGGCCTGGTCCAGGAGTTTCACATCGACCCTATCACCCTGAAACGCTGGCTGGTCTGTATCACTGACCCTGACCCTGACCCTAACTCTGACCTCCATCCTGACCATAACCCTTACCCTGACCCCTGACCCCAACCCTCCCTAATGTGTTGGTGTAATTCGGCCCTGACCCTTGCCTCTGGCCCACAATCCTGAACTTTCACCCAAACCCTGAGGGATGGTGGGTGTGGTAAACAGCTTGTCCCTCACTCTCTCACTCTCTCTCTCATTCTCTCTCTCTCTGTCTCTCTCTCTCATCCTCTCTCTCGCTTTCTCCCTCTCTCTCTCTCTCTCTCTCTGCCTGTCTGTCTCTCTCATCCTTCCTCTCTCTCCCTCTCTCTCTCCCTCTCCATCTCTCTCCCTCTCTCTCTCCCTCCCTCTCTCTTTCTCCCTCTCTCCCTCCCTCTCTCTCTCTCTCTCTCTCTCCCTCTCCCTCTCTCTTTCTCCCTCACTCATCCTCTGTCTGCCTGCCTACCTCTCTCCTTCCCTCTCTCTCTCCCTCCCTCTCTCTCCCTCTCTCTCTCCCTCCCTCTCTCTTTTTCTCCCTCTCCCTCTCTCTCCCTCCCTCACTCTCTCTTTCTGCCTCACTCACCCTCTGTCTGCCTGCCTCCCTCTCTCCTTCCCTCCCCTCTCTCCTTCCCTCCCTCTCTTCCTCTCTCCCCCTCCCTCTCTCTCTCCCTCCCTCTCTCCCTCTCTCTTCCTCTCACTCTCTCTCTCCCTCTCCCTCTCTCACGCTCCCTCCCTCTCTCTCTCCCTCCCTCCCTCTCTCTCCCTCTCACTCTCCCTCTCCCTCTCACTCTCACTCTCCCTCCCTCTCTCTCTGACCTCCCTCCCTCTCTCTCTCCCTTCCTCCCTCCCTCCCTCTCACTCTCCCTCCCTCTCTCTCTCCCTCCCTCCCTCTCTCTCCCTCTCACTCTCCCTCCCTCTCTCTCTCCCCCCTCTCTCTCTCTCTCTCCCTCCCTCCCTCTCTCTCCCTCTCACTCTCCCTCCCTCTCACTCTCCCTCCCTCTCTCTCTCCCCTCCCTCCCTCTCTCTCTCTCCCCGTTTCTCCATCTTGCAGCTCTGTGTGCAGGAGAATTACCGGGATGTTCCTTTTCACAACTTCCGGCACTGTTTCTGTGTCACGCAGATGATGCATGGGATGGTTCATCTCTGTAACTTAAAGGTGAGTCTTTCCAAACCCACGGCCCCTTCCATCTGGAAGGACAAGGGGCAGCAGGTCCATGGGAACCCCACCCCCCCCGCAAGTTCCCCACCCCTCCCCATCCCGACTTGGAAATCTATCGGCCGTTCCTTCCTGGGTCAGAATCCTGGGATTCCCTCCCTCAGGGACATTGTGGATCTCCCCTACAGCACATGGACTGCAGCGGGTCAGGGAGGCAGCTCACCCCCACCTTCCCAAGGGGGGCAACTAGGGACGGGGGCGATAAATACTGGGCCCAGCCAGTGACCCTCCCGTCCTGTGACAGAATGAGCGAGAACGAGCCCACATGGGCAATCCAATCATTGGAGGGTGTCTCAGCCGTGTTATCGAATAGGTTGGCACACAGTTAGGATTTCACATCTGGCATGCGTCAGGACATTTGCAAGAATGCCACATTTCCCCCCCGAATGATCAGCCTACGCCGCGTGGGAGCAGAGTGCTGATTGGTTCACAAGTCAGCCCAGCCCACGGCTTGTGTGTGGTGGTGAGGGGGTAAGAGAGAGAGAGAGAGAGCGCGGCCCTCTCCCCTGGAAGTTCCTGGAAAGGCCTGGCCCTGTTCCTTTTAGCTGCGGAGGACTGGTCCCTGCGCACAAACAGCCAATGGGGAGCCGCCACCAGCCCAGAGTGAGTGTTGATGGGAACGTTGTCCTTCTGGGCGCACCCGGGGAGTGTGCAGTAAGTGACATTCCCCCCACTTGGACAACGTCAGGCAGACAGTTGGCAATCTGACTGTCGCGAACAGGCAAAGGAACAGGTCGATCGAGGAGGGTGCGACGAGTGTCAGTCAGTAGCCGACCTTCCTGCGTCTCCAACACCAGCTCCCTTTGAAATCTGGCACTCTTGCATGTGTCCTGATGATGGGAGGGAGGCTGATGACGGGCTGGCCTTCCGACCGAGAGGATTGGAGTATCGCAGTCTGGCTGCAGCTACCCAGGGCCTTGGAGAGGCCACACCCTGTGTGCAGCTTGGGTCTCCTAGTCTTGAGGGAGGGACATTCCCGCTATTGAGGGATCCCAGTGAAGGTTCACCAGGCAGATTCCCGGGATGCCGGGACTGACCAATGAGGGCAGACTGGATGGAGTGGACTCACTGGAATTTAGAAGAATTGGTGTGGGAATTCTCACAGAAACATAGACAATCCTGACGGGAATGGACAGGCTGGAGGTGAGAATGATGTTGGGGACGTCCAGAACTAGGGGCCACAGTCTAAGGAAAAGGGGGAAGGCATTCCGGACGGATGAGGGAGAATTTCTTCCCTCAGGGAATTGGGAACCTGTGGAATTCTCTCCCACAGGAAGCTGCTGGGGACCAGCTCGGAAGAGGGCGAAAGTGGGGACCGCAGATGCTGGAGATCAGAGTCGAGGGTGTGTTGCTGGAAAAGCGCAGCAGGTCAGGCAGCGTCCGAGGGGCAGGAGAATCGACGTTCTGGGCAAAATCCCTTCATCATCCCATAGTCAAGAGGGAGTTGGAGCTTTGGGGCTAAAGGGACCAAGGGGTTTGGGGAGAGAGAGTGAGAGAGCGGGGAATGGGATTCCAAGATGATCACATTGAGTGGTGGGACCGGCTGGAAGGGGCAGAATGGCCTCTGTGCCGACACGACGCCAACCCGGTTCAAGCAAGATCCCAGCCGCGGGGCCTGACCTTTTGCTCTCTGACCCCCAGGCCAGGCTGACCATGACAGAGATCCTAGTCCTCATCACGGCCTCTGTGTGTCACGATATGGACCACCCGGGCTACAACAACGCGTGAGTATCAGCGTCGCATCGTTTCGGTGGAAACCCTCGCTCCCTCACTCCCCGCTGAGCCACGCCTCGTCCCACTCCGCCTGCCCCCCGTCAGTGTCCCGGTCCGAACCTCCCAATCATCGTCTCATCGGGGTGTTCCGATATATCGGGTGGAGGTGACGTTCTGTCCCTGTGGTCTAATGTCCTTGTGAATCACTCTCGCTCTCTCTCTCCCCCTCCCCAGCACCTTCCGATAATGCAGGGGCCTAAAACCAGACCCAATCCCTTTTAAACCTTGTAACTGTCCCTACCCTTCCCCCCTCCAGCTCCCCTCCCTGCCTGCTCCTGGCCCATCTCCCTCCAACCCTTCCCTGTCCATGTCCTTATCCAAATCCCTTTTAAACGTTGTAACTCTCCCCCTCCCTCCCACTTCCTCAGGAAGGTCATCCCACACACGGACCACCCTCTGGGGAAAACTGTTGCCCCTCGTGTCTTTGTTAAATCTCTCTCCTCTCCCCTTAAACATGTGCCCCCCTGGTCTTCAAATCCCCCCCACCCTGGGGGAATAGACACCCCCCATTCACCCTCTCTGTCCCCCTCATGGTTTTATAAACCTCTATAAGGTCACCCCTCAGCCTCTGACGCTCCGGGGAAAAAACTCCCAGCCTATCCAGCCTTTCATTATAACTCCCACCCTCCCATTCCCGGCAACATCCCAGGAAATCTCTCCGGAACCCTCCCCAGGTTAATAATATCCTTCCTGTAACAGGGTGACCGGAACTGGACACAGTATTCCAGAAGGGACCTCCCCAGTGTCCTGTACAACCCCAACATGACCTCGAACCCTCTGCAGTTTAATAATATCCTTCTGGGCTTGTATTTGGTGCTTTCAGGGAGGGAGGTAGGAGAGTGATTGGAGGGGGTGGGTGTGGAGAGGGGGGTCTAGGCCAAGGCTGCTCTCAGAGTGACTCCTGTACACCTCCCTGTGCAGATATCAGATTAACGCACAGACAG
Source organism: Hemiscyllium ocellatum (assembly GCF_020745735.1). NCBI lineage: Eukaryota > Metazoa > Chordata > Chondrichthyes > Orectolobiformes > Hemiscylliidae > Hemiscyllium > Hemiscyllium ocellatum. Next base: position 39,034,002 of record NC_083438.1, read on the forward strand.
CGATAGCCAAGCGTTACAATAATACCTCGCCACTGGAGCACCATCACTGCGCTGTCACGTTCCAAATCCTCGCTGACCTCGACTTCAACATCTTCAGCAATATCCACCCGGAACTGGTCTCACAGATCCAGGAGGTAGGAGGACAGAGGATCAGCTGGAGGCGGCCGTTCAGCCCCTCCTCCTTGAGGCTGACTCACTGGAAGCTCAAATCAGATGGTTCTGTCCGTTCCTGTCTGTCAGACCGAGACATGTCAATCTCTGTGTCTGTCTTCATTAGGGTCTGACCGACCTGATACTGGCCACAGACATGGCCAGACATGATGAAATCATGAGCGCGTTCGCACACTGTGTTGAGCACTTCGATTTTCAGAACATTGAGCACCTCACTTTGGTGAGTACCAGGAACAATTTAACCGTGCAGGGGGAGAGCCCCCCGAGAGGGTCAGTGCTGAGGGAGTGGGCACTGTCGGAGGGTCAGTGCTGAGGGAGTGGGCACTGTCGGAGGGTCAGTGCTGAGGGAGTGGGCACTGTCGGAGGGTCAGTGCTGAGAGGGTGGGCACTGTCAGAGGGTTAGTGCTGAGGGAGTGGGCACTGTCGGAGGGTCACTGCTGAGGGAGTGTCACACTGTCGGAGGGTCAGTGCTGAGGGAGTGGGCACTGTCGGAGGGTCAGTGCTGAGGGAGTGGGCACTGTTGGAGGGACAGTGCTGAGGGGGTGGGCACTGTCAGAGGGTCAGTGCTGAGGGGGTGGGCACTGTCAGAGGGTCAGTGCTGAGGGAGTGGGCACTGTCAGAGGGTCAGTGCTGCGGGAGTGGGCACTGTCGGAGGTTCAGTGCTGATGGAGTGGGCACTGTCAGAGGGTCAGTGCTGATGGAGTGGGCACTGTCAGAGGGTCAGTGCGGAGGGAGTGGGCACTGTCGGAGGGTCAGTGCTGAGGGTGTGTCGCGCTGTCGGAGGGTCAATGCTGAGGGAGTGGGCACTGTCGGAGGACAATTTTGCCGAAAGCACGTTCTGCATTGTCTAGCGCCTAGTGCCAACCCGTGATCCCGTTGGAATGCTCCACCCTCAATGACTAACGTCTCCTCCTCCAGTTGAAGCAGGTGCTGATCAAATGCTGTGACATCTCGAACGAGGTGAGGCCTATGGAGGTATCCGAACCCTGGGCTGACTGTCTCCTCGAGGAGTACTTCATGCAGGTGAGAGACTTTCCGAATTTCCTCACCGTCTGGAATTCCACACGGGCTGTGGGAGAGGGGCAGTGTGGAACCGTCTCACCGGCCAAACCCAATCCACGCCAGCCCCGCGATGGCTGGGCGCATGCTGGGACTGAAGCAAGCAAGCCCCGTGATGAGGATCAGTCACCAGACACACGCAGGGCACAGACAGGGAACAGGATGGGAGATGGACACACACTCTGCCACTTCCTGACCCTGGGGGGAGACTCTCGGCCGCCTTTCGGAAAAACGCCACACATTCCTGCATCCGTGAGATTGTGGAATGTACAAACCTCTTTGGAAAATACACCTGAGAGGAGATGAAATGGGACCAGGGTGGGCACGACAGTATCAGTGTGGACTCCATTGTGTCCAGTTCAGAATATCTGGGTTCGTACAATCGATAAATAGAGACATTGCTCAGTTTGCACAGTGGCTCAGTGGTTCGCACTGCTGCCTCCAAGCACCAGGGACCTGGGTTCGATCCCTCCCTCGGGCGACTGTCTGTGTGGAGTTTGCACATTCTCCCCGTGTCTGTGTGGGTTTGCTCCAGTTTCCTCCCACAGTCCAAAGATGTGCAGGTTAGGGTGGATTGACCATGGGAAATTGTCCCACACTGCCCAGGGATGTACAGGTTAGGGTGGATTGACCATGGGAAATTGTCCCACACTGCCCAGGGATGTGCAGGTTAGGATGGATTGGCCATGGGAAATTGTCCCATAGTGCCCAGGGATGTACAGGTTAGGGTGGATTGGCCATGGGAAATTGTCCCATAGTGCCCAGGGATGTGCAGGTTAGGGTGGATTGGCCATGGGAAATTGTCCCATAGTGTCCAGGGATGTGCAGGTTAGGGTGGATTGGCCATGGGAAATTGTCCCATAGTGCCCAGGGATGTGCAGGTTAGGGTGGGTTGGCCATGGGAAATTGTCCCATAGTGCCCAGGGATGTGCAGGTTAGGGTGGATTGGCCATGGGAAATTGTCCCATAATGCCCAGGGATGTGCAGGTTAGGGTGGGTTGGCCATGGGAAATTGTCCCATAGTGCCCAGGGATGTGCAGGTTAGGGTGGGTTGGCCATGGGAAATTGTCCCATAGTGCCCAGGGATGTGCAGGTTAGGGTGGATTGGCCATGGGAAATTGTCCCATAGTGCCCAGCGATGTGCAGGTTAGGGTGGGGTTGGCCATGGGAAATTGTCCCATAGTGCCCAGGGATGTGCAGGTTAGGGTGGATTGGCCATGGGAAATTGTCCCATAGTGCCCAGGGATGTGCAGGTTAGGGTGGGTTGGCCATGGGAAATTGTCCCATAGTGCCCAGGGATGTGCAGTTTAGGGTGGATTGGCCATGGGAAATTGTCTCATAGTGCCCAGGGCTGTGCAGGTTAGGGTGGATTGGCCATGGGAAATTGTCCCCTCGTGCCCAGGGATGTGCAGGTTAGGGTGGATTGGCCATGGGAAATTGTCCCATCGTGCCCAGGGATGTGCAGGTTAGGGTGGATTGGCCATGGGAAATTGTCCAATAGAGGGTCAGTGCTGAGGGAGCACCACACTGTTGGAGGGTCAGTGTTGTGAATGGTTATGTCTGTGTGTGTGTGTGTGTCTGTCTGTGAGAGTGTGTGTGTGTTTTTGTAAGGGGCAGTCCGGAAAGCATTTAGATTTTAAAATGTTGAGCGTAATTAATTGAATTAAATTGTTTATCCCTCCCAAAATCAAAAGTTATGTCAGAGGTATTAATTCTTGTTAAATATCAGGAACTGGTCAGTCCTGTTGATAAACTGAGCCTGGATAATCCGATGTTGGAGGATTTACGTAGTGTGTATGTCCCCAGGGAGAGACAATTGTCACCGGTTCCCTCTCAGTGGGTATAACGGGAGGCTGCGATCTAGAACCTGACAGACGGTCCCAAGGTTTGCGAGTGCTGTTTACATCCCTCCAGTGTCTACAAAATGCTAATTCTTTGGCTTATTCTGCAGAGTGACAGAGAGAAATCGGAAGGCCTGCCCGTTATGTCCTTCATGGACAGAGATATTGTCACCAAATCCAGCGTGCAAATGGGATTCATCCAGATGGTCCTCATTCCCATGTTCGAGACAGTCGCAAAGGTAACAGACAGTCAAGACACGACAGGGTGGCAGCTATACTGAGGGTGGATAAGTGCAGAGGGAGTGCCGCACTGTCGGAGGGTCAGTGCTGAGGGAGTGCCGCACTGTCGGAGGGTCAGTGCTGAGAGAGTGGGCACTGTGGGAGGGTCAGTGCTGAGGGAGTGGGCACTGTGGGAGGGTCAGTGCTGAGGGAGTGCCGCACTGTCGGAGGGTCAGTGCTGAGGGAGTGCCGCACTGTCGGAGGGTCAGTGCTGAGGGAGTGCCGCACTGTCGGAGGGTCAGTGCTGAGGGAGTGTCGCACTGTCGGGGGGTCAGTGCTGAGGGAGAGGGCACTGTCAGAGGGTCAGTGCTGAGGGAGTGGGCACTGTCGGGGGGTCAGTGCTGAGGGAGAGGGCACTGTCAGGGGGTCAGTGCTGAGGGAGTGCCGCACTGTCGAAGGGTCAGTGCTGAGAGAGTGCCGCACTGTCGGAGGGTCAGTGCTGAGGGAGTGCCGCACTGTTGGAGGGTCAGTGCTGAGGGAGTGCTGCACTGTCGGAGGGTCAGTGCTGAGGGAGTGTCGCACTGTCGGGGGGTCAGTGCTGAGGGAGAGGGCACTGTCAGAGGGTCAGTGCTGAGGGAGTGGGCACTGTCAGGGGGTCAGTGCTGAGGGAGAGGGCACTGTCAGGGGGTCAGTGCTGAGGGAGTGGGCACTGTCGGGGGGTCAGTGCTGAGGGAGTGGGCACTGTCGGGGGTCAGTGCTGAGGGAGTGGGCACTGTCGGGGGGTCAGTGCTGAGGGAGTGGGCACTGTCGGGGGGTCAGTGCTGAGGGAGTGGGCACTGTCGGAGGGTCAGTGCTGAGGGTGTGGGCACTGTCGGAGGGTCAGTGCTGAGGGAGTGCCGCACTGTCGGAGGGTCAGTGCTGAGGGAGAGGGCACTGTCGGAGGGCGTGTTGCGAGGGAAGTTCTGACTGTAATACCCTCTGTCCTGCCTTCCAGTTATTCCCGGAATTGGATGAAGTGATGGTGATACCTTTGAAGGAAGCGAGAGCTCGCTATGAGAAACTGTTCCAGTCTGAGGGAAGGGCTGAGGGACGAGATTCCTGCTCTACATTGTGAACTCCATCACCGCGCTCTGTACATGACCTGACCGCTACACAGGAGCTGATAGCCTCAGTATTGAGCTTGCCCAGTGAGCGGAGATGGGTTGTGGGGGACACAATTAAACAAATGCGAGATGCTGATCAAACGAGACACCTACAATCATTGCAAGCTCTGGGGACCATTCCCAGGAGTAGCCCTCCCCACTCACCAAGATGTTGCACCGTCCGTGCCCTACCCTCCCAATTACCGCCCTTGAATTCTGCCACCTACAATTTGGGCCCCTTTTCTATTGGACAGTTATATCAATCTCGGAGCGCCGGGAAACCATTCAGCCCGAATTTGTCACTCCCTTCTAACCCTCAAATCCTTTTTAATACAAGATCTACACACCTCCCACTTCAAACCATCCATGAACCCCATCTCTGCCAAAACCTGCGCTCGATTTTCTCACAACACCCCCCTCTCCCCCAGCCCAGGGTTGTTAAAATCTCCTCACCTCCGCTCTGAAAGGGCAAGCCCTCGTTTTAACACCTTACTTTATCCAGCGATGTGCAGGTTAGGGTGGGTTGGCCATGGGAAATTGTCCCATAGTGTCCGGGATGTGCAGGTTAGTGTGGATCGGCCGTGGGAAATTGTCCCATAGTGTCCAGGGATGTGCAGGTTAGGGTGGATTGGCCATGGGAAATTGTCCCATAGTGCCCAGGGATGTACAGGTTAGGGTGGATTGGCCATGGAAATTGTCCCATAGTGCCCAGGGATATGTAGGTTAGGGTGGATTGGCCATAATTAATTGTCCCATAGTGCCCAGGGATGTGTAGGTTAGGGTGGGTTGGCCATGGGAAATTGTCCCATAGTGCCCAGGGATGTGCAGGTTAGGGTGGGGTTGGCGATGAGACGTGCATGCTGATGGTGATGTGGTGAGATGGGCTGAACGGCCTGCTTCCATACTGTTGAGATTCTCCAGGACCCAACCACAACAGGAAACCGTCCTTTCCCGTAGGGATTCAGGGACAGAATCCCTTTGGAGTCTGTGTCACATACAGACCGGGAGGGGGGGGGGGGTGACGAAGGGGTCTCACACCCTCCCCTTCATCGCTCAGCCCTTTGAGTGTAGGAGTTGGGAACGTCATGTTGGGGTTGTACAGGACATTGGGGAGGTCCCTTCTGGAATACTGTGTCCAGTTCCGGTCTCCCTGTTATAGGAAGGATATTATTAACCTGGGGAGGGTTCCGGAGAGATTTCCCGGGATGTTGCCGGGAATGGGAGGGTGGGAGTTATAACGAAAGGCTGGAGAGGCTGGGAGTTTTTTCCCCGGAGCGTCGGAGGCTGAGGGGTGACCTTATAGAGGTTTATAAAACCATGAGGGGGCCAGAGAGGGTGAATGGGGGGTGTCTATTCCCCCCAGGGTGGGGGGGATTTGAAGACCAGGGTTCACATGTTTAAGGGGAGAGGAGAGAGATTTAACAAAGACGCGAGGGGCAACAGTTTTCCCCAGAGGGTGGTCCGTGTGTGGGATGACCTTCCTGAGGAAGTGGGAGGGAGGGGGACAGTTACAACGTTTAAAAGGGATTTGGATAAGGACATGGACAGGGAAGGGTTGGAGGGAGATGGGCCAGGAGCAGGCAGGGGGGGACTGGGTTAGTTTGGGGATTAGGGTCAGCAGGGACTGGATGGGCCGAAGGGTCTGTTTCTATGCGGTGTGACCCTGTGACTCTAGCCTCTCACAGGAGGTGCTATCCTTTCCCCACCCATCCTGGCGAAGGATTGTACACATTTCACACAGGCCAGCCCTCACCATTCCAGACTCCAGGGAAGACAATCCCGGAGTGATGAACCATTCCTCATGAAAGTTGTCACTGAATCACCGCATCCTTGGATGTTTTCAGAGTGATAGAGTCTCTGAGACAGCCGAGCACACTGTCCGCTGAACTGTTCTGGCGCCAAGGGAGGCCATTTGTGCTGCTATCCCGTCTCTCGCTCTTTAATGTTATCCACACTCACCATCCAGGGCCCTCTTGATTGGCCCCACACTCGCAAACATCCCCTCTCACACTCCATCCCCCACCCCCCCTCAGTAACAGCAGTGTGTACCATCCCCTCCCTCCCCCCACCCCCCTCAGTAACAGCAGTGTGTACCATCCCCCCCACCCCCCACCCCCCTCAGTAACAGCAGTGTGTACCATCCCCTCCCTCCCCCCCACCCCCCTCAGTAACAGCAGTGTGTACCATCCCCTCCCTCCCCCCCACCCCCCTCAGTAACAGCAGTGTGTACCATCCCCTCCCCCCCCTCTGTAACAGCAGTGTGTACCATCCCCTCCCTCCCCCCCCCACCCCCCCCTCAGTGACAGCAGTGTGTACCATCCCATCCCTCACCCCACCCCCCCTCAGTGACAGCAGTGTGTACCATCCCCTCCCTCCCCCACCCCCCCTCAGTAACAGCAGTGTGTACCATCCCCTCTCCCCCCACCCGCCCTCAGTAACAGCAGTGTGTACCATCCCCTCCCTCCCCCCCCACCCCCCTCAGTAACAGCAGTGTGTACCATCCCCTCCCTCCCCCCCACCCCCCCTCAGTAACAGCAGTGTGTACCATCCCCTCCCTCCCCCCCCCTCAGTAACAGCAGTGTGTACCATCCCCTCCCTCCTCCCTCCCCCCCCCTCAGTAACAGCAGTGTGTACCATCCCCTCCCTCCCCCCACCCCCCCTCAGTAACAGCAGTGTGTACCATCCCCTCCCTCCCCCCCACCCCCCCCCCCTCAGTAACAGCAGTGCTGTACCAGCTACAAGATGCTCTGCAGAAACTCACCAAAGACCCTCAGGCAGCACCTTCCAAACCCACGGCCACTTCCATCTGGAAGGACAAGGGGCAGCAGGTACATGGGGACCCCACCCCCCTGCAAGTTCCCCTCCGAGCCCCTCCCCATCCCGACTTGGAAATCTATCGGCCGTTCCTTCCTGGGTCAGAATCCTGGGATTCCCTCCCTCAGGGACATTGTGGGTCTACCCTACAGCACATGGACTGCAGCGGGTCAGGGAGGCAGCTCACCCCCCACCTTCCCAAGGGGGGCAACTAGGGACGGGGTGGGAAATACTGGGCCCAGCCAGTGGCCCCCACATCATACGAGCGAATAAAAAAAATCATGTTATACCAAATAAAGCTGTGTCGCTTTGAACAGTCATAATGTGTATCCGTTGATTATTTTTACCACAGCGTTGTTCTGTTTTCCATGAAGGGTGATTTCAGTTTATATCTCGCTGTCTATTTATCACAAGGTCTCGACCCACCACCTCAACCCAGCGGCTCCAAGAGCAGGTCAGAGGCTGGGAATCCTGCAGCGAGTAACTCCCCTCCTGACTCCCCCCCAAAACCTGTTCCCCCATCGACAAGGCCCAAGGCAGGAGGGGGAGGGAATACTCCCCACTTGCCCCTGGGTGGGGGCAGCTCCAACAACACTCGAGAAGCTCCACACCGTCCAGGGACAAAGCAGCACCCGGCCCCACACCCACAACCATCCACTCCCTCCCCCCAACCCTGCGACCCCCCGACAGTGCCCAATCCCTCAGCACTGACCCTCCGACAGTGTCGCACTCCCTCAGCACTGACCCTCCGACAGTGCCCACTCTCTCAGCACTGACCCTCCGACAGTGCCCACTCTCTCAGCACTGACCCTCCGACAGTGCCCACTCTCTCAGCACTGACCCTCCGACAGTGTCGCACTCCCTCAGCACTGACCCTCCGACAGTGTCCACTCCCTCAGCACTGACCCTCTGACAGTGCCCACTCTCTCAGCACTGACCCTCCGACAGTGTCCACTCCCTCAGCACTGACCCTCCGACAGTGCCCACTCCCTCAGCACTGACCCTCTGACAGTGCCCACTCCCTCAGCACTGACCCTCTGACAGTGTGGCGCTCCCTCAGCACTGACCCTCCGACAGTGCCCACTCCCTCAGCACTGACCCTCCGACAGTGCCCACTCCCTCAGCACTGACCCTCCGACAGTGTGGCGCTCCCTTAGCACTGACCCTCCGACAGTGCCCACTCCCTCAGCACTGACCCTCCGACAGTGCCCACTCCCTCAGCACTGACCCTCCGACAGTGTGGCGCTCCCTTAGCACTGACCCTCCGACAGTGCCCACTCCCTCAGCACTGACCCTCCGACAGTGTGGCGCTCCCTTAGCACTGACCCTCCGACAGTGTGGCGCTCCCTTAGCACTGACCCTCCGACAGTGCCCACTCCCTCAGCACTGACCCTCCGACAGTGCCCACTCCCTCAGCACTGACCCTTCAACAGTGCCCACTCCCTCAGCACTGACCCTCCAACAGTGCACACTCCCTCAGCACTGACTCTCCGACAGTGCCCACTCCCTCAGCACTGACCCTCTGGCAGTGTCCACTCCCTCAGCACTGACCCCGTGACAGTGCCCACTCCCTCAGCACTGACCCCGTGACAGTGCCCACTCCTGTGGAGCTGAGGGTGATGTTGTGACGTCCCAGAGTCAGGGGGAGGAGGGTGAAACCAGTCAAGGGGAGTGAAAGTCGGTGCGGTATCTGTGACAGGTGCTTCCTGACCCCCTCGTGTTGTGTGAACGGTGGTGGAACCTCTCCATTTCTCTCTGACGGACCCGTTGTTTGTTCCGAGAGTGAGGTCAGATTCTCCACACAGGAACTGAAAGAGGAAATCTGTGCTCAGGCCCCATTGCTCACAGTTTGGTACCTATCACTCACCCTCACATTTCACCCTCATCGTCAGAAACTGGAGGCCATTCAGCCCCTCCTCCTCCAGCCTGTTACACAGGAACAGGAGGCCATTCAGCCCCTCCTCCTCCAGCCTGTTACACTGGAATAGGAGGCCATTCAGCCCCTCCACCTCCAGCCTGTTACACAGGAACAGGAGGCCATTCAGCCCCTCCTCCTCCAGCCTGTTACACAGGAACAGGAGGAGGCCATTCAGTCCTCTCCAGTTTCAATTCCATGTTGCATTCACACTTTCAGTCATAGAGATGTACCGCACAGAAACAGACTCTTCGGCCCAACCCGTCCATGCTGACCCAGATATCCCAACCCAATCCAGTCCCATTAGCCAGCACCCGGCCCATATCCCTCTAACCCCTTCCTATCCTGTCCCCATCCAGATGCCTCTTAAATGCTGTCATTGTACCAGCCCCCACCACTTCCTCTGGCAGCTCATCCCATACACGTACCACCCTCTGGGGAAAAAGTTGCCCCTTAGGTCCCTTTTATATCTTTCCCCTCTCACCCTAAACCAATGCCCCTCTAGTTCTGGACTCCCCCACCCCAGGGGGAAAAGACCTTGTCTATTTACCCTATCCATGTCCCTCATGATTTTATAAACCTCTATAAGGTCACCCCTCAGCCTCCGACGCTCCAGGGAAAACAGCCCCAGCCTGTTCAGCCTCTCCCTGCAGCTCAGATCCTCCAACCCTGGCAACATCCTTGTCAATCTTTTCTGAACCCTTTCAAGTTTCACAACATCTTTCCGATAGGAAGGAGACCAGAACTGCACCCAATATTCCAACAGTGGCCTAACCAATGTCCTGTACAGCCGCAACATGACCTGCTTGTCGTGGTCAACAGATTATCTGCTCCATTTGTTTTGGATCTGTTGTGGTTCGTCTGCCCATGACAGTGTGGGTCCCAGTGTGGGTCCCAGTGTGAGTCCCAGTGTGAGTCCCAGTGTGGGTCCCGGTGTGGGTCCCGGTGTGGGTCCCGGTGTGGGTCCCAGTGTGTGTCCCAGTGTGGGTCCCAGTGTGAGTCCCAGTGTGGGTCCCAGTGTGGGTCCCAGTGTGGGTCCCAGTGATGGGTCCCAGTGATGGGTCGCAGTGTGGGTCCCAGTGTGGGTCCCAGTGTGGGTCCCAGTGTGGATCCCAGTGTGGGTCGCAGTGTGGGTCCCAGTGATGGGTCCCAGTGATGGGTCGCAGTGTGGGTCCCAGTGTGGGTCCCAGTGTGAGTCCCAGTGTGAGTCCCAGTGTGGATCCCAGTGTGAGTCCCAGTGTGGGTCCCAGTGTGGATCCCAGTGTGGATCCCAGTGTGGGTCCCAGTGTGGGTCCCAGTGTGAGTCCCAGTGTGGGTGCCAGTGTGTGTCCCAGTGTGTGTCCCAGTGTGTGTCCCAGTGTGGGTGCCAGTGTGAGGCCCAGTGTGAGTCCCAGTGTGAGTCCCAGTGTGAGTCCCAGTGTGGGTCCCAGTGTGGGTCCCAGTGTGGGTCGCAGTGTGGGTCCCAGTGTGGGTCCCAGTGTGGGTCGCAGTGTGGGTCCCAGTGTGGGTCCCAGTGTGGGTCCCAGTGATGGGCCGCAGTGTGGGTCCCAGTGTGAGTCCCAATGTGGGTCCCAGTGTTGGTCCCAGTGTGGATCCCAGTGTGGGTCCCAGTGTGGGTCCCAGTGTGGGTCCCAGTGTGAGTTCCAGTGTGAGTTCCAGTGTGAGTCCCAGTGTGGGTCCCAGTGTGGGTCCCAGTGTGGGTTTCAGTGTGGGTCCCAGTGATGGGTCGCAGTGTGGGTCCCAGTGTGAGTCCCAATGTGGGTCCCAGTGTTGGTCCCAGTGTGGGTCCCAGTGTGGATCCCAGTGTGGGTCCCAGTGTGGGTCCCAGTGTGGGTCCCAGTGTGGATCCCAGTGTGAGTTTCAGTGTGAGTCCCAGTGTGAGTCCCAGTGTGGGTCCCAGTGTGGGTCCCAGTGTGGGTCCCAGTGTGGATCCCAGTGCGGATCCCAGTGCGGATCCCAGTGCGGGTCGCAGCGTGAGTCCCAGTGCGGGTCCCAGTGCGGGTCCCAGTGTGGGTCCCAGTGTGAGTCCCAGTGTGGGTCCCAGTGT
>NC_083438.1:39050209-39062709 GCF_020745735.1 Hemiscyllium ocellatum
CTAATCAGAAGCGCAATGTTTTTCCCTTTAATAGTGTTAGACATCCTGGGTTCAACGCTGTGTTTATCCACAGATGGGACCTGGGTGGTCCCGTATGTATTGCACCGTCCCTAGTTGTCCCACCCCTTGAGAAGGTGGGGATGAGCTGCCTTCTTGATGTCCACTTGTCCTTAGGGAGGGCAATACAACACAGGAACAGGCCCTTCAGCCCTCCAAGCCTGTGCTGACCCATTCTGCCCTTCCATACTAAAACTGTCTCCACTTACAGGATCCGTATCCCCCTATTCCCGGATCCGTCCAGGGGAATGCTGTTAAAGTATCTGCTTGCTCTGGCCAACATGTTCCAGGTGAAAGTGAGGGTTACAGATGCTGGAGATCAGAGTCTAGCTTAGTGTGGTGCTGGAAAAGCGCAGCAGGTCAGGCAGCATCCGAGGAGCAGGAGAATCGACGTTTCGGGTATAAGCCCTTCATCAGGGATGCATTTTCCAGGCACTCACCCCCCTTTGTGTGAAAAACCGGCCTCGTCCGTCTCTTTTAAACCTCCCCCTGCCCCCCAACACCTCGCACCTTGAACTGGTGTCCCCCATTGACTGACCCCTCCACCCTGGGGGAGGGAAAGGCCTCATTACTTCCCACTCTGTCCACGCCGTCCGCAATCTCATAAACCCCCCCTTAAACTCCTGCGTTCCAGTGAAAACAAACCCAATCTATCCAACCTTTCTCCATCGCTGACATCCCCCAGACCAGGCAGCATCCCGGGAAACCTCTTCTGTCCCCATTCCAAAACATCCATGTCCTCCTGATAAAGTTATAGAGATGTGCAGCACAGAAACAGACCCTTCGGCCCAACCTGTCTATGCTGACCCAGATATCCCAACCTAATCCAGTCCCATTTGCCAGCACCCGGCCCATATCCCTCCAAACCCTTCCTATCCATGTCCCCATCCAGATGCCTCTTAAATGCTGTCATTGTACCAGCCCCCACCACTTCCTCTGGCAGCTCATCCCATACACGTACCACCCTCTGGGGGAAAAAGTTGCCCCTTAGGTCTCTTTTATATCTTTCCCCTCTCACCCTAAACCTATGCCCCTCTAGTTCTGGACTCCCCCACCCCAGGGGGAAAAGACCTTGTCTATTTATCCTATCCGTGCCCCTCATGATTTTATAAACCTGTATAAGGTCACCCCTCAGCCTCCGACGCTCCAGGGAAAGCAGCCCCAGCCTGTTCAGGAAGCGTGGGGACCAGGGGTCTGTGCAGGAAGAGTTTTGACCCATAAACACTGACGAAAGGGGTGCTCTCTGAAATGGCTGGGCAAGATCGACAGTTCAGAGGGGCAGTCAGGTTGAGATGATAAACACGAGTCTCTAGCACTGACCAGTGGAAGGAGGAAGGAAATAGGTTCAAATCTCTGGAGGGACTGTCCCAGGGATCATGAGTTGCAACTTTTAACAATGGCTGTATTCACTTTTGACCTACGCCCTGGCACAGAGAGGGACAAACGACAGAGTCTAATTTGCCAATTTCACAATGAGGGTTTTTTTTTGTTGGAACAGGCTACAAGGAAGTTGGACACAGCAGAGAGTCATGGACAGATTCTGCACAGAAACCACTGCAACTCCAGCTCGGGGAAGGAGAGGGGACCGACTGAATCACAGGAGGGGAACCCGGAATCAGTGACCCAGAGGGATCTGGTGCGTAGATCGTTAAAACGTTACAGCGCCACACTCGCGCAGATCACTGGAACTCCCTCCGAGGGATCTGGGATTGTGCTGCAGGTCAGTAGGTCCCTGAAGGTGACAGGGCAGGTTACTAGAGTGGTTAGGGAGATGAGGAAGGGCTTCAGAAAAAGGGGTTGGAGGGTCTGAGCTACAGGGAAAGGCTAAACAGGCTGGGGCTGTTTTCCCTGGAGCGTCGGAGGCTGAGGGGTGACCTTATAGAGGTTTACAAAATCATGAGGGGCACGGAGAGGGTAAATAGACAAGGTGAAAATGTGTTGCTGGAAAAGCGCAGCAGGTCAGGCAGCAACCAAGGAGCAGGAGAATCGACGTTTCGGAAACGAGCCCTTCTTCAGGAATCATTCCTGATGAAGGGCTCATGCCTGAAACATCAAATCTCCTGCTCCTTGGTTGCTGCCTGACCTGCTGCGCTTTTCCAGCAACACATTTTCAGCTCTGACCCCCAGCATCTGCAGTCCTCACTTTCTCCCCTAAATAGACAAGGTCTTTTCCCCCTGGGGTGGGGGAGTCCAGAACTAGAGGGGCATAGGTTTAGGGTGAGAGGGGAAAGATATAAAAGGGACCTAAGGGGCAACTTTTTCCCCCAGAGGGTGGTACGTGTATGGGATGAGCTGCCAAAGGAAGTGGTGGGGGCTGGTACAATGACAGCATTTAAGAGGCATCTGGATGGGAACATGGATAGGAAGGGTTTGGAGGGATATGGGCCGGGCGCTGGCTAATGGGACTGGATTAGGTTGGGATATCTGGGTCAGTATGGAGGAAGCAGGCTGAATGGTCTGTTTCTGTGCTCTAACTCAAGTGATAGAAAGCAGTGTTAGACCTTAGGTTTCGGGGAGACACATCTTTACGAAGGGAATAATGGCCTTGGAGGGAGAGTCCGGAATTTTCCCAGAACGCCCGGGGTTAAATCACAGGAGTGATCCCACAATTTGGGCGTTGGGATCATTGGATCGAAGGATTTCGAAACATTCCTGTGACCGCCCAGGGACCAGCAGAGATAATCAACCGAGTGGGGGGGTGGGTGGAGGTGGGGAAGAGACACAAGGTCAGGGCCACGGGAATCAAACACGGCCCTCATGGGAGAAATTTGGGAGCGTTCACCACCCGGCACTGGGTCTACCGTTAATTTCAGAGCGGGAGATTTCGGTGACTCAAGGGCTGTGTGGGGGTGGGGGAGGAGGCAAGGGTAGGAACCAGCCCACAATGGGGCCGAATGGCCTCCTCCCACAGAGAGGACTGAGGGAGATTGGGAATGTCGGAAAGTAGCAGCGGGAGTAAGGCGTTCGGAGAGAGGAATCCCTGCCGTCCCCTCCCACAGCGAATATAATCCCAACTGATCCGGTCTCTCTCTCTCTCTCTGTCCATTAGAGACAGGAATCCACCTGGAAAACCTTCCCTGCTCTCCCTCCATCACCAGAATGGCCCTCATAGACTCATACAGTCACAGAGCTGTACGGCACGGGAACAGGCCCTTCGGCCCGACTCCCCCATACCCACCCAGTTATCCAAACCTCATCCAGTCCCATTAGCCAGCACCCGGCCCATATCCCTCTAACCCCTTCCTATCCATGTCCCCATCCAGATGCCTCTTAAATGCTGTCATTGTACCAGCCCCCACCACTTCCTCTGGCAGCTCATCCCATACACGTACCACCCTCTGGGTAAAAAAGTTGCCCCTCAGGCCTATTTCCTCTCTCACCTTCAACCTATGCCCCTCTAGTTCTGGACTCCCCCACCCCAAGGAAAAGACTTTGTCTATTTACCCTCTCCATGCCCCTCATGATTTTATAAACCTCTATAAGGTCACCCCTCAGCCTCCGACGCTCCAGGGAAAACAGCCCCAACCTGTTCAGCCTCTCCCTGTAGCTCAGACCCTCCAACCCTGGCAACATCCTTGTCAATCTTTTCTGAACCCTTTCAAGTTTCACAACATCCTTCCTGTAGCCGGGAGACCAGGATTGCACCCAATATTCCTCATATAAGGGGAGCACATGCCCCACTCCAAACTGCACCCACAATCCTCCAGGGCTCATCTGCCCATTCAGCACCACCCCGACCCGGTCTGTCCCTCTTTGACACACCGGTCCCACTGGCCCAGGACTCTATCGCCCAGCCAGGAAAAATATCTCCGTCACGGCCGGAAGGGCTCGCTCAGGAATGTCGAGGCTGGGACGGAGAGCTTTTCAGTTTCCGGATGTTTCCACCGTGAGCAACACTGTTGAAGACGTACATCAAAACTTCACCTCCCCACACTGCCCACTCTCACCACAATCCCGCTCCATTCGAAATGTGGCAAGAATTGAAAGACCGGTCTGTGAAAGGACATCTATCTTCGTTCAGTCACCTCCACCGCAAGGCCTGAGCTGACCTGCCCACAGCACCCGCTCCACACCCACCGACTTAGGGGTCACTGCTCTTCAGACACCATCTCTGCGTGACTGGTCCCCCTGCTGCCCCGATGCCAGGGCATGTTCCAGACCCACACTCGCCCTGCAACCTAGGCTCCGGGCCTACCGCAGCAAGGAGTCTCAGGCTCTAGGCCTACCACAGCCAGGAATCCCAGGCTTCGGGCTTATCATAGCCAGGAGTCCCAGGCTCTGGGCCTACCACAGCTAGGAGCCCCAGGCTCTGGGCCTATCATAGCCAGGAGTCCCTGGCTTCGGGCCTACTACAGCCAGGAATCCCAGGCTTTGGGCCTATCAAAGCCAGGAGTCCCAGGCTCTGGGACTATCATAGCCAAGAGTCCCAGGTTCTGGGCCTATCATAGCCAAGAGTCCCAGGTTCTGGGCCTATCATAGCCAGGAGTTCCATGCTTCGGGCCTATCAGAGCCAGGAGTCCCAGGCTCTGGGTCTAGCATAGCCAGGAGCCCCAGGCTTCAGGCCTATCATAGCCAGGGGTCGCTGCCGCCTTGCTGATACCTGGGGGTCTGTGCTCTGGGCCCACCACAACAAGGAATCCCAGACTGTGGGCCTACTACAGGCTCCACCATCAGGCCACCTCACCAAGAGTCGCTCCCCAGCCACTCCCCTCCTCCATGTCACCCCTTCCCAGCCGCTGACGAAAGGAAACAGATGAAGACAAAGAAAGAAGACGGAAAGGGTGAGGGAAGAAGGGAGGAAGCGGCCGAATGAAGCGCACGGGCCCAGGAGCACGAACACAGCCTACCCCGAGAGCGTGGCAGCCATCTTGAACTGTCATCTGGGCATGACAGAGGGGGGGTGAGGGTGGCTGGAAAGAGACACAGGTCTGAGTGAGAGGGAGAGTTTTCGAGGGGCCGAACGGTAGCCAGTGAGGCAGAGCATGTGGTTAACCGCGTGGAAAGTCTTTCTGAAGGGCCTAGTGACAAATGTTTACAGCGATCAAACCCCGTGGAAAATGTGAGTCACTGACAGGGTGGTCATGTGATTGTGGTTAGCGTCTCAATCTGGCTTCTGTCAAATCTCGCTTGGGCTTCGATGAAAGTAACAGTTGCCAAGCGATGAGAGGGGATATTTGAATTTGTCTTCACCTACCCGCTCCCTTCCCTGTACCGCCCCGCCCCCACCCTCTACTTCCTCATCGGCTGGGCCCCACTCTCCTGCGACTGAGGTGATATCGCTGCCTCCTGACGGACACCCACTGAAGCCTCCCTCTGCCCGACTCGAGTCTTGGCGAGGGTACCTCAGGTTGGTGCACCCCTTCCCCACCACCACCACCCCGGGGAGGAGACAGGCGGCTAGCACAATGCACAGAGTCTTGGCGGCCAGGGGTCGGGGCGTAGCACGGGTGAGGGTCGGTCTCCCTCCGGCGATCGAAGGAGGGAGAGGTCCAGGGGATTGGGGGGGAGGGTTTGGGGGGAGTGGGGCCATTTGTTTATCGGGGTGGCCAATTGTTGCTGTACCTTGGGAGGATGGACGGGGAGCTTTTGAAAATCTGGGGTGGGGATGCTGGTCAGGGAGATGGGGCGTGGGGGGCGGTGGTGGGGGAGGATCTGCAGAGGTTTGGTTGGGGCAAGGGGCAAGAGATGGGGGGGGGGGGAAGAGAGAGGGAAGCAATTGGAGCACAGGGTCCGAACTGTGGAGGGCTAGGAGAGACGCAAAGGGGCCGAATGCACTCCTGGTGGGCACGTCCTGCGATCGTTCTGGGACTTGTTCGTGCAGTGTTCAGATCTCAAGGTTTCAGCCTCGGGATAGTTAGGAACCCATTTCTCTACCCAGCTCGTTCACGGCTGTCATTACACACCTCTGGAGTAGGTGGGACGAGAAAAGGGGGACCCCTGCTCGAGGGATACAGACACTACCCCTGCACATGAAAAGGCTCGTTGCTTTATTCAGAATCTCCCCTCATCCGTTCGCAGGATTTCACTGTCTCCTCTCTATCTCTTTATCTCTCTCCATTTCTCTCTCTATCATTCTATCACCCTCCCTACTTCCGTCTCTATCTCTCTCTCTATCTCCCTTTCTATTTCCCTTATCGTCCGTCTCAAAATTCACTTTGTCAGTCACTGAGGCAATCTGTACCGCACTGTCGGAGGGTCAGTGCTGAGGGAGTGGGCACTGTTGGAGGGTCAGTGCTGAGGGAGTGGGCATTGTCAGAGGGTCAGTGCTGAGGGAGTGGGCACTGTCAGAGGGTCAGCGCTGAGGGAGTGCCGCACTGTCGGAGGTTCAGCGCTGAGGGAGTGCCGCACTGTCGGAGGTTCAGTGCTGAGGGAGTGCCGCACTGTCAGAGGGTCAGTGCTGAGGGAGTGCCGCACTGTCGGAGGGCCAGTGCTGTGGGAATGTACACTGTTGGAGGGTCAGTGTTGAGGGAGTGCCGCACTGTCAGAGGGTCAGTGCTGAGGGAGTGCCGCACTGTCGGTGGGTCAGTGCTGAGGGAGTGGGCACTGTCGGAGGGTCAGTGCTGAGGGAGTGGGCACTGTCAGAGGGTCAGTGCTGAGGGATCGCGGCACTGTCAGAGGGTCAGTGCTGAGTGAGTGGGCACTGTCGGAGGGTCAGTGCTGAGGGAGTGGGCACTGTCGGAGGGTCAGTGCTGAGGGAGTGGGCACTGTCGGAGAGTCAATGCCGAGGGAGTGGGCACTGTCGGAGGGTCAGTGCTGAGGGAATGCCGCACTGTCGGAGGGTCAGTGCTGAGGGAGTGGGCACTGTCGGAGGGTCAGTGCTGAAGGAGTGCTGCACAGTCGGAGGATCAGTATTGAGGGAGTGGGCACTGTCGGAGTGTCAATGCTGAGGGAGTGGGCACTGTCGGAGGGTCAGTGCTGAGGGAGTGCCGCACTGTCGATGGGGTCAATGCTGAGGGAGTGGGCACTGTCGGAGGGTCAGTGCTGAGGGAGTGGGCACTGTCGGAGGGTCAGTGCTGAGAGAGTGCCGCACTGTCGATGGGGTCAGTGCTGAGGGAGTGGGCACTGTCGGAGGTTCAGTGCTGAGGGAATGCTGCACTGTCAGAGGGTCAGTACTGAGGGAGTGGGCACTGTGGGAGGGTCAGTGCTGAGGGAGTGGGCACTGTGGGAGGGTCAGTGCTGAGGGAGTGGGCACTGTCGGAGGGTCAGTGCTGAGGGAGTGGGCACTGTGGGAGGGTCAGTGCTGAGAGAGTGGGCACTGTTGGAGGGTCAGTGCTGAGGGAGTGGGCACTGTGGGAGGGTCAGTACTGAGGGAGTGGGCACTGTCGGAGGGTCAGTGCTGAGGGAGTGCCGCACTGTGGGAGGGTCAGTGCTGAGGGAGTGGGCACTGTCGGAGAGTGTGGACCATCCTGTATTGGTTATAGAACCTCGGTTGTTTTGCACACATTTGCATTCTGCACCCACAGGTGAGAGAGAGTGAGATAATCTTTCTCAGTGAATGTTACCTCTGTGTGTTTGATGTTTTGCTGTTAAGTCCCTTCATTACAACATCCTGCTGAACCGGTCTAACCTACGCCTGATGGCAATCAGCTCTGTTTCTTACCTTGGTGTGTGGTTTATCTCTTGCTATTTTGGGTTCGTGTGACCGAGTGCAGTTCCTGTTTTTTATCTCAGCTGGGCTTTCTCATTACAACTTTGCTCTGCTTAACCACTTCCAAGAATTGTGGGAAGTCTTGCTGCGATTGGACAAGGGTCGACCCCTCGCTGGGGGGAGTGTGTGTGTGTGTGTGGTTTTGGGGGGACAGGGGATGTTTCTAAACCGAGGAAGGATGTTCTGATGATGGAGGGAGAGCAGCGAAACCTTTCCCAGATCATTCCCGGGACTGACCGGCAGGGAGCGAGACCAGACTGACACTGAGGGGGTCTGAGCTAGAACATTGAGTTAGATCGGTCCCTCAGGGATAAAGGGATCACAGGAAGGCAGTGAGTAAAGGGATGGTCAGCCATCATCCTCATCGAATGGTAGAACAACCTGGAAGGGCCGAATGGCCCATCCACCTCCTGCGTTCTCTGACTGTGTGGTTCTAGGAGCTGCTGCAGGACGTTCAGCCCCTCTAGCCTGGCTGTCTTTCATTAGGATCATCTGAAGCCCCCCACGCCCACCTCCCTCCTCATAACCTTTGACCTGACCCTCCTTTGTCGGTCAAGAAACTCTCGACCCCTGCCGTCAATATTTCAACAGTTAAACACATCTGATGTCCCATTGCTGTTGAAGGAATTGTGTTCCCCAGAGGCAGGACCCTCAGAGACAGAAAAGAGAGAGAGAACCCGTACTGATCTTCAGCTTTTTAAACTGAGTCCCCCTGGTCTAGACTATTCCACAAGGGAAGCATCATCCAAACATGGCCCCCTGTTTCTCCCAGACGGTGGGTATGCCTTGTAATGACATGCTTGGGTCATTATCACTGCATCGTAACATGTGACCTGAAGATGTGAAGGTCTCAGACTCCATCTTCCCCTGGGACCACTTGAAACATGACCCCCCATGAGAGGCCAGGCTGTTCTATAGCGACTAAATCACTTCATGACCAGCCCAGACACTGATGTGTCGATGACTGTAATCAGTTTGTGCAATTGGTAACTGCCAAAACTATTGGATTCCCCAATCCCCAGGTTTCTGGTGTTATGAGAGAGTTCATAAGCATCGCCTCATTGGATACAGATATCCTGCTGGTAATGCCAGGCACTCAGGTTCGATTCCAACATTGTCTGTGTGCAGTTTGCATGGTCCCTCCTGTGTCTGTGTGGGTCTCCTCCGGGTGCTCCAGCTTCCTCCCACAGTTCAAAGGTGTGCAGGTTAGGGTAGATTGGCCATGGGGAATTGTCCCATAGTGCCCAGGGATGTGCAGGTTAGGGTGGATTGGCCGTGGGATTTTGTCCCATAGTGCCCAGGGATGTGCAGGTTAGGGTGGATTGGCTATGGGAAATTGTCCCATTGTGCCCAGGGATGTGCAGGTTAGGGTGGGTTGGCCATGGGAAATTGTCCCATAGTGCACAGGGATGTGCAGGTTAGGGTGGATTGGCCATGGGAAATTGTCCCATAGTGCCCAGGGATGTGCAGGTTAGGGTGGGTTGGCCATGGGAAATTGTCCCATAGTGTCCAGGGATGTGCAGGTTAGGGTGGATTGTCCATGGGAAATTGTCCCATAGTGCCCAGGGATGTGCAGATTAGGGTGGATTGGCCGTGGGGAATTGTCCCATAGTGCCCAGGGATGTGCAGGTTAAGGTGGGTTGGCCATGGGATTTTGTCCCATAGTGCCCAGGGATGTGCAGGTTAGGGTGAATTGGCTATGGGAAATTATCCCATAGTGCCCAGGGATGTGCAGGTTAGGGTGGATTGGCCATGGGGAATTGTCCCATAGTGCCCAGGGATGTGTAGGTTAGGGTGGATTGGCCATGGGAAATTGTCCCATAGTGCCCAGGGATGTGCAGGTTAGGGTGTATTGGCCATGGGAAATTGTCCCATAGTGCCCAGGGATGTGTAGGTTAGGGTGGATTGGCCATACTTAATTGTCCCATAGTGCCCAGGGATGTGCAGGTTAGGGTGGATTGGCCATGGGGAACTGTCCCATAGTGCCCAGGGATGTGTAGGTTAGGGTGGATTGGCCATGTGAAATTGTCCCATAGTGCCCAGGGATGTGCAGGTTAGGGTGGATTGGCTATGGGAAATTGTCCCATAGTGCCCAGGGATGTGCAGGTTAGGGTGTATTGGCCATGGGAAATTGTCCCATAGTGCCCAGGGATGTGTAGGTTAGGGTGGATTGGCCATACTTAATTGTCCCATAGTGCCCAGGGATGTGCAGGTTAGGGTGGATTGGCCATGGGGAACTGTCCCATAGTGCCCAGGGATGTGTAGGTTAGGGTGGATTGGCCATGGGAAACTGTCCCATAGTGCACAGGGATGTGCAGGTTAGGGTGGATTGGCTATGGGAAATTGTCCCATAGTGCCCAGGGATATGCAGGTTAGGGTGGATTGGCCATGGGAAATTGTCCCATAGTGCCCAGGGATGTGCAGGTTAGGGTGGGTTGGCCGTGGGATTTTGTCCCATAGTGCCCAGGGATGTGCAGGTTAGGGTGGATTGGCTATGGGAAATTGTCCCATAGTGCCCAGGGATGTGCAGGTTAGGGTGGATTGGCCATGTGAAATTGTCCCATAGTGCCCAGGGATGTGTAGGTTAGGGTGGATTGGCCATGGGGAATTGTCCCATAGTGTCCAGGGATGTGCAGGTTAGGGTGGATTGGCCATGGGGAATTGTCCCATAGTGCCCAGGGATGTGCAGGTTAGGGTGGATTGGCCATGGGAAATTGTCCCATAGTGCCCAGGGATGTGCAGGTTAGGGTGGATTGGCCATGGTGAATTGTCCCATAGTGTCCAGGGATGTGCAGGTTAGGGTGGATTGGCCATGGGAAATTGTCCCATAGTATCCTGGGATGTGCAGGTTAGGGTGGATTGGCTATGGGAAATTGTCCCATAGTGCCCAGGGATGTGCAGGTTAGGGTGGATTGGCCATGGGAAATTGTCCCATAGTGCCCAGGGATGTGCAGTTTAGGGTGGGTTGGCCATGGGAAATTGTCCCACAATGCCCAGGGATGTGTAGGTTAGGGTGGATTGGCCATGGGAAATTGTCCCATAGTGTCCAGGGATGTGCAGGTTAGGGTGGATTGTCCGTGGGAAATTGTCCCATAGTGCCCAGGGATGTGCAGGTTAGGGTGGATTGGCCGTGGGGAATTGTCCCATAGTGCCCAGGGATGTGCAGGTTAGGGTGGGTTGGCCATGGGATTTTGTCCCATAGTGCCCAGGGATGTGCAGGTTAGGGTGAATTGGCTATGGGAAATTGTCCCATAGTGCCCAGGGATGTGCAGGTTAGGGTGGATTGGCCATGGGGAATTGTCCCATAGTGCCCAGGGATGTGTAGGTTAGGGTGGATTGGCCATGGGAAATTGTCCCATAGTGCCCAGGGATGTGCAGGTTAGGGTGTATTGGCCATGGGAAATTGTCCCATAGTGCCCAGGGATGTGTAGGTTAGGGTGGATTGGCCATACTTAATTTTCCCATAGTGCCCAGGGATGTGCAGGTTAGGGTGGATTGGCCATGGGGAACTGTCCCATAGTGCCCAGGGATGTGTAGGTTAGGGTGGATTGGCCATGGGAAACTGTCCCATAGTGCACAGGGATGTGCAGGTTAGGGTGGATTGGCTATGGGGAATTGTCCCATAGTGCCCAGGGATATGCAGGTTAGGGTGGATTGGCCATGGGAAATTGTCCCATAGTGCCCAGGGATGTGCAGGTTAGGGTGGGTTGGCCGTGGGATTTTGTCCCATAGTGCCCAGGGATGTGCAGGTTAGGGTGGATTGGCTATGGGAAATTGTCCCATAGTGCCCAGGGATGTGCAGGTTAGGGTGGATTGGCCATGTGAAATTGTCCCATAGTGCCCAGGGATGTGCAGGTTAGGGTGGATTGGCTATGGGAAATTGTCCCATAGTGCCCAGGGATGTGCAGGTTAGGGTGTATTGGCCATGGGGAATTGTCCCATAGTGCCCAGGGATGTGTAGGTTAGGGTGGATTGGCCATGGGGAATTGTCCCATAGTGCCCAGGGATGTGCAGGTTAGGGTGGATTGGCCATGGGGAATTGTCCCATAGTGCCCAGGGATGTACAGGTTAGGGTGGATTGGCCATGGGAAATTGTCCCATAGTGCCCAGGGATGTGCAGGTTAGGGTGGATTGGCCATGGTGAATTGTCCCATAGTGTCCAGGGATGTGCAGGTTAGGGTGTATTGGCCATGGGAAATTGTCCCATAGTATCCTGGGATGTGCAGGTTAGGGTGGATTGGCTATGGGAAATTGTCCCATAGTGCCCAGGGATGTTCAGGTTAGGGTGGATTGGCCATGGGAAATTGTCCCATAGTGCCCAGGGATGTGCAGTTTAGGGTGGGTTGGCCATGGGAAATTGTCCCACAATGCCCAGGGATGTGCAGGTTAGGGTGGATTGGCCATGGGAAATTGTCCCATAGTGCCCAGGGATGTGCAGGTTAGGGTGGATTGGCCATGGGAAATTGTCCCATAGTGCCCAGGGATGTGCAGGTTATGGTGGATTGGCCATGGGAAATTGTCCCATAGTGCCCAGGGATGTGCAGGTTAGGGTGGATTGGCCATGGGAAATTGTCCCATAGTGCCCAGGGATGTGCAGGTTAGGGTGGGTTGGCCATGGGAAATTGTCCCACAATGCCCAGGGATGTACAGGTTAGGGTGGATTGTACATGGGAAATTGTCCCATAGTGTCCAGGGATGTGCAGGTTAAGATGGATTTACCATGGGAAATTGTCCCATAGTGCCCAGGGATGTGCAGGTTAGGGTGGATTGGCCATGGGAAATTGTCCCATAGTGC
>NC_083438.1:39067709-39150209 GCF_020745735.1 Hemiscyllium ocellatum
CAAGTCCTTTCCCTTAACATTTGACCTCCCAAAATCCACCTCGCACTTATCCAGATTAAACTCCATTTGCCATTGCTCTGCCCAACTTTCCAGCTGATCTATATCCCATTGACAGCCTTCCTCACTATCCACAACTCCACCCACGTTCGTGATCTCTGTAAACTTTATTAATCAGGCCCCTCACATTCTCATCCAAATAATTTCTCTCTCTCACAAACCACAGGGGTCCCAGCCACGGATCCCTGTTGAACACCACTGGACACAGACCCCCCCACCCCACCCCACAGTTACATACTCATCTGGTGGCTCAGTGGTTAACCCTGCTGCCTCCCAGCACCAGGGACGCAGGTTCGATCCCACCCTCGGGCGACTGTCTGGGTGGGGTTTGCACATTCTCCCCGTGTCTGCGTGGGTTTCCTCCGGGTGCTCCGGTTTCCTCCCACAGTCCAAAGATGTGCAGGTTAGGGTGGATTGGCCATGGGAAATTGTCCCATAGTGCCCAGGGATGTGCAGGTTAGGGTGGATTGGCCATGGGAAGTTGTCCCATAGTGCCCAGGGATGTGCAGGTTAGGGTGGATTGGCTATGGTATATTGTCCCATAGTGCCCA
Source organism: Hemiscyllium ocellatum (assembly GCF_020745735.1). Lineage (NCBI taxonomy): Eukaryota > Metazoa > Chordata > Chondrichthyes > Orectolobiformes > Hemiscylliidae > Hemiscyllium > Hemiscyllium ocellatum. Next base: position 39,068,318 of record NC_083438.1, read on the forward strand.
GGGATGTGCAGGTTAGGGTGCATTGGTCATGGGGAATTGTCCCATAGTTCCCAGGGATGTGCAGGTTAGGGTGGATTGGCCATGGGAAATTGTCTCATAGTGTCCAGGGATGTGCAGGTTAGGGTAGATTAGCCATGGGAAATTGTCCCATAGTGCCCAGGGATGCGCAGGTTAGGGTGGATTGGCCATGGGAAATTGTCCCATAGTGCCCAGGGATGTGCAGGTTAGGGTGGATTGGCCGTGGGGAATTGTCCCATAGTGCCCAGGGATGTGCAGGTTAGGGTGGATGGGCCATGGGATATTGTCCCATAGTGCCAAGGGATGTGTAGGTTAGGGTGGATTGGCCATGGGGAATTGTCCCATAGTGCCCAGGGATGTGTAGGTTAGGGTGGATTGGCCATACTTAATTGTCCCATAGTGCCCAGGGATGTGTAGGTTAGGGTGGATTTGCCATGGGGAATTGTCCCATAGTGCCCAGGGATGTGTATGTTAGGGTGGATTGGCCATGGGGAATTGTCCCATAGTGTCCAGGGATGTGCAGATTAGGGTGGATTGGCCATGGGAAATTGTCCCATAGTGCCCAGGGATGTGCAGGTTAGGGTGGATTGGCCATACATAATTGTCCCATAGTGCCCAGGGATGTGTAGGTTAGGGTGGATTGTACATGGGAAATTGTCCCATAGTGCCCAGGGATATGCAGGTTAGGGTGGATTGGCCATGGGAAATTGTCCCATAGTGCCCAGGGATGTGCAGGTTAGGGTGGATTGGCCATGGGGAATTGTCCCATAGTACCCAGGGATGTACAGGTTAGGGTGGATGGGCCATGGGATATTATCCCATAGTGCCAAGGGATGTGCAGGTTAGGGTGGATTGGCATTGGGAAATTGTCCCATAGTGCCCAGGGACGTGCAGGTTAGGGTGGATTGGCCATACTTAATTGTCCCATAGTGCCCAGGGATGTGTAGGTTAGGGTGGATTGGCCATGGGGAATTGTCCCATAGTGCCCAGGGATGTGTAGGTTAGGGTGGATTGGCCATACTTAATTGTCCCATAGTGCCCAGGGATGTGTAGGTTAGGGTGGATTGGCCATGGGGAATTGTCCCATAGTGCCCAGGGATGTGTATGTTAGGGTGGATTGGCCATACTTAATTGTCCCATAGTGCCCAGGGATGTGTAGGTTAGGGTGGATTGGCCATGGGGAATTGTCCCATAGTGCCCAGGGATGTGTATGTTAGGGTGGATTGGCCATACGTAATTGTCCCATAGTGCCCAGGGATGTGTAGGTTAGGGTGGATTGGCCATACTTAATTGTCCCATAGTGCCCAGGGATGTGTAGGTTAGGGTGGATTGGCCATGGGGAATTGTCCCATAGTGCCCAGGGATGTGTATGTTAGGGTGGATTGGCCATACTTAATTGTCCCATAGTGCCCAGGGATGTGTAGGTTAGGGTGGATTGGCCATAATTCATTGTCCCATAGTGCCCAGGGATGTGTAGGTTAGGGTGGATTGTACATGGGAAATTGTCCCATAGTGCCCAGGGATATGCAGGTTAGGGTGGGTTGGCCATGGGAAATTGTCCCATAGTGCCCAGGGATGTGCAGGTTAGGGTGGATTGGCCATGGGATATTGTCCCATAGTGTCCAGGGATGTGCAGGTTAGGGTGGATTGGCCATGGGATAGTGTCCCATAGTGCCCAGGGATGTACAGGTTAGGATGGATTGGCCATGGGAAATTGCCCCAAGGTGCCCAGGGATGTGCAGGGTAGGGTGGATTGGCCATGGGAAATTGTCCCATAGTGCCCAGGGATGTGCAGGTTAGGGTGGATCGGCCATGGGAAATTGTCCCATAGTGCCCAGGGATGTGCAGGTTAGGGTGAATTGGCCATGGGAAATTGTCCCATAGTGCCCAGGGATGTGCAGGTTAGGGTGGATTGGCCATGGGAAATTGTCCCATAGTGCCCAGGGATGTGCAGGTTAGGGTGGATTGGCCATGGGGAATTGTCCCATAGTGTCATGGGATGTGCAGGTTAGGGTGGATTGGCCATGGGAAATTGTCCCATAGTGCCCAGGGATGTGCAGGTTAGGGTGGATTGGCCATGGGAAATTGTCCCATAGTGCCCAGGGATGTGCAGGTTAGGGTGGATTGGCCATGGGAAATTGTCCCACAGTGTCCAGGGATGTGCAGGTTAAGGTGGATTGGACATGGGAAATTGTCCCATAGTGCCCAGGGATGTGCAGGTTAGGGTGGATTGGCCATGGGAAATTGTCCCATAGTGCCCAGGAATGTGCGGGTTACGGTGGATTGGCCATGGGAAATTTTCCCACAGTGTCCAGGGATGCGCAGGTTAGGGTGGATTGGCCATGGGAAATTGTCCCATAGTGCCCAGGGATGTGCAGGTTAGGGTGGATTGGCCATGGGAAATTGTCCCATAGTGTCCAGGGATGTGTAGGTTAAGGTGGATTGTACATGGGAAATTGTCCCATAGTGTCCAGGGATGTGCTGGTTAGGATGTATTGGCCATGGGAAATTGTCTCATAGTGCCCAGGGATGTGCAGGTTAGGGTGGATCGGCCATGGGAAATTGTCCCATAGTGCCCAGGGATGTGCAGGTTAGGGTGGATTGGTCATGGGGAATTGTCCCATAGTGCCCAGGGATGTGCAGGTTAGGGTGGATTGGTCATGGGGAATTGTCCCATAGTGTCCAGGGATGTGCAGGTTAGGGTGGATTGGCCTTGGGAAATTGTCCCATAGTGCCCAGGGATGTGCAGGTTAGGGTGGATTGGCCATGGGAAATTGTCCCATAGTGCCCAGGGATGTGCAGGTTAGGGTGGATTGGCCATGGGAAATTGTCCCATAGTGTCCAGGGATGTGCAGGTTAGGGTGGATTGGCCATGGGGAATTGTCCCATAGTGTCCAGGGATGTGCAGATTAGGGTGGATTGGCCATGGGGAATTGTCCCATAGTGCCCAGGGATGTGCAGGTTAGGGTGGATTGGCCATGGGAAATTGTCCCATAGTGCCCAGGGATGCGCAGGTTAGGGTGGATTGGCCATGGGAAATTGTCCCATAGTGCCCAGGGATGTGCAGGTTAGGGTGGATTGGCCATGGGAAATTGTCCCATAGTGCCCAGGGATGTGCAGGTTAGGGTGGATTGACCATGGGAAATTGTCCCATGGTGCCCAGGGATGTGCAGGTTAGGGTGGATTGGCCATGGGAAATTGTCCCATAGTGCCCAGGGATGTGCAGGTTAGGGTGGATTGGCCATGGGAAATTGTCCCATAGTGCCCAGGGATGTGCAGGTCAGGGTGAATTGACCATGGGAAATTGTCCCATAGTGCCCAGGGATGTGCAGGTTAGGGTGGATCGGCCATGGGAAATTGTCCCATAGTGCCCAGGGATGTGCAGGGTAGGGTGGATTAGCCGTTTTAAATTGCCCGTAGTGTTAGGGATATGTGAGTCAGGGGGAATGGGTCTGGGTGCGTTTCCCTTCGGAGGGTCGGAGTGGACTGGTTGGGCCGAAGGGCCTGTTTCCACACTGGAAGTAATCTAATCTAATTCCACAGCCTCCCCATTCTCTCGATGACGAAATTGCTACTCATTTCAGTCTGATCCCATCTCCTTTAGACTGTGGCCCCTGGATCAGGGCTCTCTGACTGCGACCATTGTAAACATCATTCCTGACTTCACGCTGTCCAATCAGAGTAGAATTTCACACATTTTAGCACTCCCTCAGCACTGACCCTCCGACAGTGCCCACTCCCTCAGCACTGACCCTCCGACAGTAACCACTCCCTCAGCACTGACCCTCCGACAGTGCCCACTCCCTCAGCACTGACCCTCCGACAGTGCCCACTCCCTCAGCACTGACCCTCCGACAGTGTCCACTCCCTCAGCACTGACCCTCCATCAGTGCCCCCTCCCTCAGCACTGACCCTCCGACAGTGCCCACTCCCTCAGTACTGAACCTCCGACAGTGCCCACTCCCTCAGTATTGACCCTCCGACAGTGTGGCACTCCCTCAGCACTGACCCTCCAACAGTGTGGCACTCCCTCAGCACTGACCCCACCGACAGTGCCCACTCCCTCAGCACTGTCCCCACCGACAGTGCCCACTCCCTCAGCACTGACCCTCCGACAGTGCGGCTCCCTCAGCACTGACCCTCCAACAGTGCCCACTCCCTCAGCACTGACCCTCTGACAGTGCGTGACTCCCGCAGTACTGACCCTCTGACAGTGCCCACTCCCTCAGCATTGACCCTCCGACAGTGCGGCACTCCCTCAGCACTGACCCTCCAACAGTGTGGCACTCCCTCAGCACTGACCCCACCGACAGTGCCCACTCCCTCAGCACTGACCCTCTGACAGTGCCCCTCCCTCAGCACTGACCCTCCAACAGTGCCCACTCCCTCAGCACTGACCCCACCGACAATGCGGCACTCCCTCAGCACTGACCGTCTGACAGTGCCCACTCCCTCAGCACTGACCCTCTGACAGTGCCCACTCCCTCAGCACTGACCCTTCAACAGTTCCCACTCCCTCAGCACTGACCCTCCGACGGTGCCCACTCCTTCAGCACTGACCCTCCGACAGTGCCCATTCCCTCAGCACTGACACTCCGACAGTGTCCACTCCCTCAGCTCTGACCCTCCGACAGTGCCCCCTCCCTCAGCACTGACCCCCCCGACAGTGCCCACTCCTTCAGCACTGAACCTCCGACAGTGCCCACTCCCTCAGCACTGACCCTCCGACAGTGCGGCTCCCTCAGCACTGACCCTCCAACAGTGCCCACTCCCTCAGCACTGACCCTCTGACATTGCGTGACTCCCGCAGTACTGACCCTCCGACAGTGCCCACTCCCTCAGCATTGACCCTCCGACAGTGCGGCACTCCCTCAGCACTGACCCTCTGACAGTGCCCCTCCCTCAGCACTGACCCTCCAACAGTGCCCACTCCCTCAGCACTGACCCCACTGACAATGCGGCACTCCCTCAGCACTGACCCTCCGACAGTGCCCACTCCCTCAGCACTGTCCCCACCGACAGTGCCCACTCCCTCAGCACTGACCCTCTGACAGTGCCCCTCCCTCAGCACTGACCCTCCAACAGTGCCCACTCCCTCAGCACTGACCCCACCGACAATGCGGCACTCCCTCAGCACTGACCCTCCGACAGTGCCCACTCCCTCAGCACTGACCCTCCGACAGTGCCCACTCCCTCAGCACTGACCCCACCGACAATGCGGCACTCCCTCAGCACTGACCCTCCGACAGTGCCCACTCCCTCAGCACTGACCCTCCGACAGTGCCCCCTCCCTCAGCACTGACCCTCCGACAGTGCCCACTCCTTCAGCACTGAACCTCCGACAGTGCCCACTCCCTCAGCACTGACCCTCCGACAGTGCGGCTCCCTCAGCACTGACCCTCCAACAGTGCCCACTCCCTCAGCACTGACCCTCTGACATTGCGTGACTCCCGCAGTACTGACCCTCCGACAGTGCCCACTCCCTCAGCATTGACCCTCCGACAGTGTGGCACTCCCTCAGCACTGACCCTCTGACAGTGCCCCTCCCTCAGCACTGACCCTCCAACAGTGCCCACTCCCTCAGCACTGACCCCACTGACAATGCGGCACTCCCTCAGCACTGACCCTCCGACAGTGCCCACTCCCTCAGCACTGTCCCCACCGACAGTGCCCACTCCCTCAGCACTGACCCTCCGACAGTGCGGCTCCCTCAGCACTGACCCTCCAACAGTGCCCACTCCCTCAGCACTGACCCTCTGACATTGCGTGACTCCCGCAGTACTGACCCTCCGACAGTGCCCACTCCCTCAGCATTGACCCTCCGACAGTGTGGCACTCCCTCAGCACTGACCCTCTGACAGTGCCCCTCCCTCAGCACTGACCCTCCAACAGTGCCCACTCCCTCAGCACTGACCCCACTGACAATGCGGCACTCCCTCAGCACTGACCCTCCGACAGTGCCCACTCCCTCAGCACTGTCCCCACCGACAGTGCCCACTCCCTCAGCACTGACCCTCTGACAGTGCCCCTCCCTCAGCACTGACCCTCCAACAGTGCCCACTCCCTCAGCACTGACCCCACCGACAATGCGGCACTCCCTCAGCACTGACCCTCCGACAGTGCCCACTCCCTCAGCACTGACCCTCCGACAGTGCCCACTCCCTCAGCACTGACCCTCCGACAGGGCCCACTCCCTCAGCACTGACCTCACCGACAATGCGGCACTCCCTCAGCACTGACCCTCCGACAGTGCCCACTCCCTCAGCACTGACCCTCCGACAGTGCCCACTCCCTCAGCACTGACCCTCCGACAGTCCAGTTCTCCTTCAGTATTCACCCACTGACAATGCGACACTCCCTCAGTCCTGAGCCCCTCAGATGTCTGCCTTAATACGGTTGGTTCAGACAGAGAGTATGAATTTCAACAATGATGATGTAAATCTTTTCATGATTTGTCTCCATTTCTCTTCAGGTCTTTGCCAATGAAGTGGTTCCTCCTCTTGTCACTGCTCCTGCCTTCAGTCTGTGGTATGTGTCTCTCTCAATGTACATCTACATATATAGAGGAGCCTTGTGAGAGAGGAGGGGAGACAGAGCGAGAGAGCGGGGTGGGGGAGGAGAGAGACGTGGGGAGAGAGACACACAGAGAGACAGCAAAAGGCAGAAAGGATGAGGAAATATCAGTCGCAAAGACAGACCCTAATTAGAAATTGGAATGTGGAGAGACTGGGATATTATGAAGGGCAGCATGTTAATAGGTTAGACTGGGTGGGATATTAAAGGGAGCAGGGAGTGAGGGAAGAGTGGGATTAGACTGGGTGGGATATTAAAGGGAGCGGGGAGTGGGTGGGAGAGTGGGATTAGACTGGGTGGGATATTAAAGGGGGTGGAGAGTGAGGTGGGAGAGTGGGATGAGACTGGGTGGTAATAGCAAGGGCAGCAGATGCTGGAACCCAGAGTCTAGATTAGAGTGTTGCTGGAAAAGCACAGCAGGTCAGGCAGCATCCGAGGGGCAGGAAAATCGAAACTTCGGGGAAGTCCCCTTCATCGGGAATTCGAGGCAGGCTGCACTCCCTACCCTTGCAGCCTCCTCCAGCCCCCACTTCCCATCGCTCCATCTTTGGGACCATGCTGTCCACTCCCCAGCTGTGCTGAGCTCAGGAATTTTCATTAAAATCTCTGGCCCCCTGCCCCTGTCCCTCTCGTTCTCACCCACTGACCTGATGCACTGTTTTTGCAATGTCCCTTCTCCCTGGGCCTTGCATCGCCTGTTTCCTGATATCCCCTGGGGTAGCTCGGAGTGAAATATTGCCTGGTTGATTGAAATGCCTAGTTGTTCTATCATGTTAACGGTGCTACATGAATGCACAATTGATCTGTTATAGGTTTTGGGTACTCTCCATGGAGTGTTGAGGCCCCCAGGACTGTAGAAGGGGCCGAAGGGTCGTGTCTGATGATTCCTTGCAAATGCCGCTATCCCAGCAATTCCAACATCCAGGCAGTCATGTGGTTAAAGGGGGAAAAGGTCAATGGGACTCTGGTGATCTCTTCCAACGGGGACTCGGACCGCAGGTTCAAAAACCGGGCCACCCTCGTGGGCGACTGGCGGACAGGGAAGGATTGTAGTTTGAAAATAAAAAACCTACAGAAAAGTGATGAAGGGATTTATCACTTTCGAATGACTGGTCCAGACACAAACAAATATTCAGATCCCAACGGTGTCTCGATAATCGTTGTGGGTGAGTTTAAAACTACTTCTCTTATTAATATAGATTGGGCTGGAGGGGCAGAATGGCCTCCTACTGTTCTGGTCAGCCGTTCTGAGAAACTGCCAGTTCCAGTCTCCGTATCCTTCAGTCAGACCCACACTCGGAGCACCGTGCACAGTTCCAGTCTCCGTATCCCTCAGTCAGACCCACACTCGGAGCAACGTGCACAGTTCCAGTCTCCGTATCCCTCAGTCAGACCCACACTCGGAGCACCGTGCACAGTTCCAGTCTCCGTATCCCTCAGTCAGACCCACACTCGGAGCACCGTGCACAGTTCCAGTCTCCGTATCCCTCAGTTAGACCCATACTTGGAGCACCGTGCACAGTTCCAGTCTCCGTATCCCTCAGTCAGACCCACACTCGGAGCACCGTGCACAGTTCCAGTCTCCGTATCCCTCAGTCAGACCCACACTCGGAGCACCTGTTTCTCTGTGCCTGTATTTGCTGATTGGCAGTGAATAGTTTTTCTTGACTGAACCCTGTGCCTTGATTGGTCTTTCCTGTGAAGATGCTCCTGAGTTGGTGAAGATATCAGCTCCAGCTGTTCTGCAGGAGAATGTGCCGGTGAGTTTGAACTGCTCGGTGAGTTTTCTGTGCCCTGGCTGGCTCCGCTGGATTGACACTGAGGGACTGAACATATCTTCATCACACCGAGAGATCCGTCAATCCCCAACTGGCAGCACCATCCTGAAGTTCACCCCGTCTTACCGGGACCACGGGAGGAGTCTCAGATGTGGCTTTAAAACAGGCAGCGGTGAAATGACCGGCGCCAACGTGACGTTAAACGTGTTGTGTAAGTACATGGAGATTTAACCCATTACCTCCTGGCTTGGAATGCTCAGTGTCAGCACTGACCTATCCCCTTCACTCAATCACAAGATCCATTCAGAGACATGAAGAGGACATTCGGCCCATCCATTCAATACTGGCTGTCAATCTCTCAGTCACATTCCCCAGACAAGAAGAACAAACTCCTCCTATTTAATCATCTCAAATGATGTCTCCAAGACAATATTTACTGCCCCCCTCCCCCCGTCCCTAGTTGCCCCCCTTGGGAAGGTGGGGGTGAGCTGCCTCCTTGACCCGCTGCAGTCCATGTGCTGCAGGATAGACCCACAATGTCCCTGAGGGAGGGAATCCCAGGATTCTGACCCAGGAAGGAACGGCCAATAGATTTCCAAGTCGGGATGGGGAGGGGCTCGGAGGGGAACTTGCAGGGAGGGTGGGGTTCCCATGTACCTGCTGCCCCTTGTCCTACCAGATCGAAGTGGCCGTGGGTTTGGAAGGTGCTAACAGAGAACAGCCTCCCAGCTCGGAGCACAGCGAGTGTGGGGCCAGACTCAGGATCGATCAATAAAACTACTTCTCAAAGTTCCAAATGACAAATTCACCGCTCACGTTTATCCCTCCTGGAATAAAACTACTTCTCAAAGTTCCAAATGACAAATTCACCGCTCACGTTTATCCCTCCTGGAATAATCTCCTGGAAAAGGAGAAGTTTTGTTCTTAATTATCAGGAAACACCTCCATCCTACAGTGTTGCTGCTCTTGTCTCTGGACAGAGCAACCCAGTCCCCGTTATTCCCAACCTAACAAACATTATTGCCAATGTGCAAAACATTGTTGAAAGGGGCTGAATGGCCAACAACGAACAATCAATCCGATCCGAGAGCTGTCAGTCATCCAAACACACGAACGGTAAAGTTCAGGTGGTGCTGAGGGAGTGGGCACTGTCACAGGGTCAGTGCTGAGGGAGTGGGCACTGTCACAGGGTCAGTGCTGAGGGAGTGGGCACTGTCACAGGGTCAGTGCTGAGGGAGTGGGCACTGTCACAGGGTCAGTGTTGAGGGAGTGGGCACTGTCACAGGGTCAGTGCTGAGGGAGTGGGCACTGTTGGGGGGTCAGTGCTGAGGGAGTGGGCACTGTCAGAGGGCCAGTGCTGAGGGAGTGGGCACTGTCGTAGGGTCAGTGCTGAGGGAGTGGGCACTGTCGGAGGGTCAGTGCTGAGGGAGTGGGCACTGTCGGAGGGTCAGTGCTGAGGGTGTGGGCACTGTCGGAGGGTCAGTGCTGAGGGAGGGGACACTGTCACAGGGTCAGTGCTGAGGGTGTGGGCACTGTCGGAGGGTCAGTGCGGAGCGAATGGGTACTGTCGGAGGGTCAGTGTCGAGGGAGTGTCGCACGGGAGGAGGGTCCCTTTCCTGGGTGACTTTTCCCTGCTATCGTATTCGTCAGATGCTCCAAAGGATGTCTATGTCAACTCCCGCCAGTACACCCCGTTCCGTGTCGGGCAATATGTGGCACTGCAGTGCCTGGCGAGCAGCAGCAACCCCCCGGTACAGAGTTACACCTGGTACACCGGGTCGACAATGCGGTATGAACACGGCGCATTGAAGCAGGTGAGGATTCGCCATTCTCAACAGGATCTCACGTTCCGCTGTGAAGCCCGGAATTCTGTTGGCACAGCTTCCTCCGATGTAGTCAAACTGGAGCCTTTAGGTATGTTTCAGGTACTCCCTCCCTATCTCTGTAACCCCCTCCAGCTCCTACACCCCCTCTCTATCTCTGTAACCCCCTCCAGCCCCTACACCCCCTCCCTATCTCTGTAACCCCCTCCAGCCCCTACATCCCCTCCCTATCTCTGTAACCCCCTCCAGCCCCTACACCCCATCCCTATCTCTGTAACCCCCTCCAGCCCCTACACCCCCTCCCTATCTCTGTAACCCCTTCCAGCCCCTACACCCCCTCCCTATCTCTGTAACCCCCTCCAGCCCCTACACCCCCTCCCTATCTCTGTAACCCCCTCCAGCCCCTACAGCCCCTCCCTATCTCTGTAACCCCCTCCAACCCCCATTTACCTCTCTCTGGTCTCGGGGAATGCTATCGTTGTTTTGAGTGGGTGGGGGATTAAAGCTGGATATTGTGGTGAGGGATGGGACGGGCAGACGGAAATGGTGATGGGGGCGGAGAGAGGATAGAGAGTCGGGGTTGGGTTGGCTGGGTGAAAGATAATGTCATTCCGGGCTGGCGTGGTGTGGAATTTCTTTACCCAGGGAGTAGCCAATCCCGGAAGGTTTGTGCCTGGAACCCATTCCTGATGAAGGGCTTGTGCCCAAAACATTGAATTTCCTGTTCCTTGGATGCTGCCTGACCTGCTGCGCTTTTCCAGCAACACATTTTCGGCCGTGGATCTGTTCATGTTACAGACATGATGAGACTTGGCGAATGTGTGTTAATGAAGGGCAGCCATTATCGTCCTGATGATGGAAGCACACATAGAACATAGAACATAGAAAGATACAGCGCAGTACAGGCCCTTCGGCCCTCGATGTTGCACCGACCGAATCCTACCTAACCTACACTAGCCCAATAACTTCCAAATGCCTATCCAATGCCCGCTTAAATGACCATAAAGAAGGAGAGTTCACCACTGCTACTGGCAGGGCATTCCATGAACTCACAACCCGCTGTGTAAAGAATCTACCCCTAACATCTGTCCTATACCTACCACCCCTTAATTTAAAGCTGTGTCCCCTAGTAACAGCTGACTCCATTAGCGGTAAAAGGTTCTCAGTGTCGACCCTATCTAAACCCCTAATCATCTTATACACCTCTATCAAATCTCCCCTAAACTTTCTCTTCTCCAATGAGAACAGCCCCAAGTGCCTCAGCCTTTCCTCATAAGATTTTCCTACCATTCCAGGCAACATCCTGGTAAACCTCCTCTGCACTCGTTCCAATGCGTCCACATCCTTCCTATAGTATGGCGACCAAAACTGCACACAATACTCCAGATGAGGCCGCACCAGAGTCTTATACAGTTGCAACATGACCTCAGGACTCCGGAACTCAATTCCTCTACCAATAAAGCCCAGTACACCATATGCCTTCCTCACAGCACTATTTACCTGGGTGGCAACTTTCAGAGATCTGTGTACATGGACACCAAGATCCCTCTGCTCATCCACACTACCAAGTAGCCTACCATTAGCCCAGTACTCCATCTTCTTGTTACTCTTACCAAAGTGAATGACTTCACACTTAGCTACATTGAATTCCATTTGCCACCTTTCTGCCCAGCTCTGCAGCTTATCTATATCCTGCTGTAACCTGCCACATCCTTCCTCACTGTCCACAACTCCACCGACTTTTGTGTCATCCGCAAACTTGCTCACCCAGCTTTCAAGCCCCTCCTCTAGATCATTTATAAAGATAACAAAAAGCAATGGTCCCAAAACAGATCCTTGTGGTACACCGCTGGTAACTGCACTCCAAGATGAACATAGTCCATCAACTACTACCCTCTGTCTCCTTCCAGCCAGCCAATTCCTAATCCAAACCTCTAATGTATCCTCAATGCCATACCTCCGTAGTTTTAGCATTAGCCTACCATGGGGTACCTTATCGAACGCCTTACTAAAATCCATATACACAACATCTACTGCTTTACCCTCGTCCACTTCCTTAGTCACCTTCTCAAAGAACTCAATAAGGTTTGTGAGGCACGACCTGCCCTTCACAAAACCATGCTGACTATCCTTGATCACATTATTCCTATCCAGATGTTCATAAATCTTATCCCTTACAATTCTCTCTAAGACTTTGCCCACCACTGAAGTCAGACTCACTGGCCTATAGTTACTAGGGCTATCCCTACTCCCCTTCTTGAACAAGGGGACCACATTCGCTATCCTCTGGTACTATTCCCGTTGACAATGACGGCATAAAAATCCAGGCCAAAGGCTCTGCTATCTCCTCCCTAGCTTCCCATAGGATCCTAGGGTAAATGCCATCAGGCCCAGGAGACTTATCTATTTTCATCCTCTCCAATATTCCCAGAACCTCTTCCCTGCATATTTCCAGGGCATCCATTCTAATTATTTGTGACTCCACATTCACATCAGCAACAGTGTCCTGTTCCTGAGTGAATACTGATGAAAAGTATTGATTTAGTGTCTCTCCAATCTCCTCCGCCTCCACACACAACTTCCCACTACTATCCTTGACTGGACCGATACCTACCCTAGTCATCCTTTTATTCCTGACATACCTATAGAAAGCCTTTGGGTTTTCCCTAATCCTACCAGCTAAAGACTTTTCATGTCCCCTCCTTGCTGCTCTTAGCTCTCTCTTTAGATCCTTCCTGGCTACCTTATAACTCTCAATCGCCCCAACTGAACCTTCACGCCTCATCTTTACATAGGCCGCCCTCTTCCCTTTAACAAGGGATTCTAATTCCTTACTAAACCACGGCTGCCTCACAAGGCCCTTTACACCATGCCTGACTGGTACATACTTATCGAGGACACGTAGTAGCTGCTCCTTGAATAATCCCCACATCTCATTAGTGTTCTTCTCTTGAAGCCTGTTTTTCCAAGCCACACATCCTAAGTCATGCCTCACTGCATCATAATTTCCCTGCCCCCAGCTATAACTCTTGCCCTGCGGCGCACACTTATCCCTCTCCATCACTAAAGTAAAAGTCACCGAGTTGTGGTCACTGTCCCCGAAGTGCTCACCTACCTCCAAGTCTAACACCTGGCCTGGTTCATTACCCAGATCCAAATCCAATATAGCCTCACCTCTTGTTGGCCTGTCGACATATTGTGTCAGGAAACCCTCCTGCACACATTGGACAAACACCGACCCATCTAATGAACTCGAGCTATAGCTCTCCCAGTCAATATCTGGGAAGTTAAAGTCCCCCATAACAACCACCCTGCTACCTTCACTCTTTTCCTGAATCATCCTCGCAATATTATCCTCTACTTCTCTAGGACTATTAGGAGGCCTGTAGAAAACACCTAACAGGGTGACCTCACCTTTCCTATTTCTAACCTCAGCCCAAACTACCTCAGATGGCAAGTCCTCTTCCATCGTCCATTCCACCGCTGTAATACTATCTTTGACAAGCAATGCCACACCTCCCCCTTTTTTACCCCCATGTCTGATCCTACTAAAACATTTAAACCCTGGAACCTGCAACAGCCATTCTTGTCCCTGTTCTACCCACGTCTCTGTAATGGCCACAACATCGAAGTCCCAGGTACCAACCCACGCTGCAACTTCACCTACCTTATTTCTTATACTTCTGACGGGCCGAATCGCCTGCCGCTGCTCCTCATTCCCCTAGCAGCCTTCCGATGGGCTGAAGGGCCTGTTTGTTTGTTGGTACTTGCTGTCATAGGCCTCAGTGGCTTAGGAGTTGTATGTAAACCCCATTCTACGTCCATTCAGCCCATCGAGCCTGCTCGCCTCTCCTGTCAGATTGCAGTTAATCTGAATTCTCCCTGCTCCCTAACCATGATAACCTCTCACCCCCACCCCACCTTTACATACAACACCAGGGAGTACAGCCCAGGATCAGGCCCTTCGGCCCATCATGTTGTACTGAACATGACGCCAGGCTAAACCAATCTACTTCTGCGGCCTTTGGCTCCCTATCCCTCCATTCCTTGGATATCCATGTGTTTATCTAAAAGCCCTTTCAAACCCCTCCCCCCCACCATTGTATCTGCCCCCCACCCTTGTCAGCGTGTCCCACACTCCTCCATTTCAACTCTGGGAAGACGATTATAACTGTCAGACCCTATCTCAGTATCTCATACTTCTACGGGCTTCTATAAAGTCTCCCCTCAGCCTCCAGGGAAAAACAGCCTGAGTTTTTCCAGCCTCTCCTTACAGCTCATCCCATCTAATCCTGGCAGCCTCCTGGGAAACCCCTTCTGCACCCTCTCCCAAGCCCCTAGACCCTTTCTGGAACGTGGCGACCAGAACGGGCGGCATGGTGGCACAGTGGTTAGGACTGCTGCCTCACAGCGCCTGTAGACCCGGGTTCAATTCCCGACTCGGGCGACTGACTGTGTGGAGTTTGCACGTTCTCCCCGTGTCTGCGTGGGTTTCCTCCGGGTGCTCCGGTTTCCTCCCACAGTCACAAAGATGTGCGGGTCAGGTGAATTGGCCAAGCTAAATTGCCCGTAGTGTTAGGTAAGGGGTAAATGTAGGGGTATGGGTGGGTTGCGCTTCGGCGGGTCGGTGTGGACTTGTTGGGCCGAAGGGCCTGTTTCCACACTGTAAGTCTAATCTAAACTGAACGCAATTTTTTCAGTGCGGCCTAACCCAAAGTCTGACAACACAGCAGCCTGACCCCCTGACTCTTGTACTCAATTCCCCACCCAATACAGACAAACACACTGCACGCCTTCTCCCCCCACCCTATCTACCGTGTGGCCCCTTTCAGGGAGCGGTAGTCTCGAACCCCATGGTCCTTCTGTATATTAATGCTGTTCAGGATCCTGCCACGAACTCCATCCTTTCCCTCAACATTTCATTTCGCAAGTGCAGCAGCTCACACTTACCCAGGCGAAACTCCATCTGCCTTTTCTCCAGCCTGACTTGCTTCGGAAGAGCGTGTCCCCACATCTTTTCAGATTAGATTTCTTACAGTGTGGAAACAGGCCCTTCGGCCCAACAAGTTCACACCGACCCGCCGAAGAGTAACCCACCCAGAGCCATTCCCCTACGTTTATGCCTTCACATAACACTATGGGACAATTTCCCACGGCCAATCCACCCTAACCTGCACATCCCTGGGCACTATGGGACAATTTCCCATGGCCAACCCACCCTAACCTGCACATCCCTGGACACTATGGGACAATTTCCCATGGTCAATCCAACCTAACCTGCACATCCCTGGACACTATGGGACAATTTCCCATGGCCAATCCACCCTAACCTGCACATCCCTGGACACTATGGGACAATTTCCTATGGCCAATCCACCCTAACCTGCACATCCCTGGGCATTATGGGACAATTTCCCATGGCCAAACCACCCTAACCTGCACATCCCTGGACACTATGGGACAATTCCCCGTGGCCAATCCACCCTAACCTGCACATCCCTGGGCACTATGGGACAATTCCCCATGGCCAATGCACCCTACCTGCACACCCCTGGGCACTATGGGACAATTCCCCATGGCCAACCCACCCGAACCTGTACATCCCTGGACACGATGGGACAATTTCTCATGGCCAATACACCCCAAACTGCACATCCCTGGGCACTATGGGACAATTTCCCATTGCCAATCCACCCTAACCTGCACATCCCTGGGCACAATGGGACAATTTCCCATGGCCGATCCACCCTAACCTGCACAACACTGGGCACTATGGGACAATTCCCCATGGCCAACCCACCCTAACCTGCACATCCCTGGGCACTATGGGACAATTCCCCATGGCCAACCCACCCTAACCTGCACATCCCTGGACACTATGGGACAATTTCCCATGGCCAATCCAACCTAACCTGCACATCCCTGGACACTATGGGACAATTTCCCATGGCCAATCCACCCTAACCTGCACATCCCAGGACACTATCGGACAATTTCCTATGGCCAATCCACCCTAACCTGCACATCCCTGGGCATTATGGGACAATTTCCCATGGCCAAACCACCCTAACCTGCACATCCCTGGACACTATGGGACAATTTCCCATGGCCAATCCACCCTAACCTGCACATCCCTGGGCACTATGGGACAATTCCCCATGGCCAATGCACCCTAGCCTGCACATCACTGAGCACTATGGGACAATTCCCCATGGCCAATCCACCCCAACCTGCACATCCCTGGACTCTATGGGACAATTTCCCATGGCCAATCCACCCTAACCTGCACACCCCTGGGCACTATGGGACAATTCCCCATGGCCAACCCACCCGAACCTGTACATCCCTGGACACGATGGGACAATTTCCCATGGCCAATCCACCCTAAACTGCACATCCCTGGGCACTATGGGACAATTTCCCATTGCCAATCCACCCTAACCTGCACATCCCTGGACACTATGGGACAATTCCCCATGGCCGATCCACCCTAACCTGCACATCCCTGGACACTATGGGACAATTTCCCATGGCCAATCCACCCTAACCTGCACAACACTGGGCACTATGGGACAATTTCCCATGGCCGATCCACCCTAACCTGCACATCCCTGGACACTATGGGACAATTCCCCATGGCCAATGCACCCTAGCCTGCACATCCCTGAGCACTATGGGACAATTTCCCATGGCCAATCCACCCTAACCTGCACATCCCAGGGCACTATGGGACAATTTCCCATGGCCAATCCACCCTAACCTGCACATCCCTGGGCACTATGGGACAATTTCCCATGGCCAATCCACCCTAACCTGGAAATCCCTGGGCACTATGAGACAATTTCCCATGGCCAATCCACCCTAATCTGCACATCCATGGGCACTATGGGACAATTTCCCATGGCCAATCCACCCTAAACTGCATATCCCTGGGCACTATGGGACAATTTCCCATGGCCAGTCCATCCTAACCTGCACATCCCTGGGCACTATGGGACAATTTCCCACAGCCATTCCACCCTAACCTGCACATCCCTGGACACTATGGGACAATTTCCCATGGACGATCCACCCTAACCTGCACATCCCTGGGCACTATGGGACAATTTCCCATGGCCGATCCACCCTAACCTGCACATCCCTGGGCACTATGGGACAATTTCCCATGGCCGATCCACCTTAACCTGCACATCCCTGGGCAATATGGGACAATTTCCCATGGCCGATCCACCCTAACCTGCACATCCCTGGGCACTATGGGACAATTTCCCATGGCCAACCCACCCTAACCTGGACATCCCTGTGCACTATGGGACAATTTCCCATGGCCAATCCACCCTAACCTGCACATCCCTGGGCACTATGGGACAATTTCCCATGGCCAATCCACCCTAACCTGGAAATCCCTGTGCACTATGAGACAATTTCCCATGGCCGATCCACCCTAACCTGCACATCCCTGGGACACTATGGGTCAATTTCCCAAAGCCAATCCAACCTAACCTGCACATCCCTGGAGACTATGGGACAATTTCCCATGGCCAACCCACCCTAACCTGCACATCCCTGGACACTATGGACCAATTTCCCACAGCCAATCCACCCTAACCTGAACATCCCTGGGCAATATGGTACAATTTCCCACGGCCAACCCACCCAAACCTGCACATCCCTTGGCACTATGGGACAATTTCCCATGGCCAATCCACCCTTACCTGCACATCCCTGGGCACTATGGGACAATTTCCCATGGCCAATTCACCCTAACCTGCACATCCCTGGACACTATGGGACAATTTCCCATGGCCAATCCACCCTAACTTGCACATCCCTGGGCACTATGAGACAATTTCCCACGGTCAATCCACCCTAACCTGCATATCCCTGGGCACTATGGGACAGTTTCCCATAGCCAATCCACCCTAACCTGCACATCCCTGGGCACTATGGGGCAATTTCCCATGGCCAATCCACCCTAACCTGCACATCCCTGGGCACTAGGGGACAATTTTCCATGGCAGATCCACCCTAACCTGCACACCCCTGGACACTATGGGACAATTTCCCATGGCCGATCCACCCTAACCTGCACATCCCTGGACACTATGGGACAATTTCCTATGGCCAATCCACCCTAACCTGCACATCCCTGGGCATTATGGGACAATTTCCCATGGCCAAACCACCCTAACCTGCACATCCCTGGACACTATGGGACAATTCCCCGTGGCAAATCCACCCTAACCTGCACATCCCTGGGCACTATGGGACAATTCCCCATGGCCAATGCACCCTAGCCTGCACATCCCTGAGCACTATGGGACAATTCCCCATGGTCAATCCACCCCAACCTGCACATCTCTGGACACTGTGGGACAATTTCCCATGGCCAATCCACCCTAACCTGCACACCCCTGGGCACTATGGGACAATTCCCCATGGCCAACCCACCCGAACCTGTACATCCCTGGACACGATGGGACAATTTCCCATGGCCAATCCAACCTAACCTGCACACCCCTGGACACTATGGGACAATTTCCCATGGCCAATCCACCCTAACCTGCACATCCCTGGACACTATGGGACAATTTCCTATGGCCAATCCACCCTAACCTGCACATCCCTGGGCACTATGGGACAATTTCCCATGGCCAATCCACCCTAACCTGCACATCCCTGGACACTATGGGACAATTTCCTATGGCCAATCCACCCTAACCTGCACATCCCTGGGCACTATGGGACAATTTTCCATGGCCAAACCACCCTAACCTGCACATCCCTGGACACTATGGGACAATTCCCCGTGGCCAATCCACCCTAGCCTGCACATCCCTGGGCACTATGAGACAATTCCCCATGGCCAATCCACCCTAGCCTGCACATCCCTGAGCACTATGGGACAATTCCCCATGGCCAACCCACCCCAACCTGCACATCCCTGGACACTATGGGACAATTTCCCATGGCCAATCCACCCTAACCAGCACACCCCTGGGCACTATGGGACAATTCCCCATGGCCAACCCACCCGAACCTGTACATCCCTGGACACGATGGGACAATTTCCCATGGCCAATCCACCCTAAACTGCACATCCCTGGGCACTATGGGACAATTTCCCATTGCCAATCCACCCTAACGTGCACATCCCTGGGCACTATGGGACAATTTCCCATGGCAAATCCACCCTAACCTGCACATCCCTGGACACTATGAGAAAATTTCCCATGGCCGATCCACCCTAACCTGCACAACACTGGGCACTATGGGACAATTTCCCACGGCCAATCCACCCTAACCTGCACATCCCTGGGCACTATGGGACAATTCCCCATGGCCAATCCACCCTAACCTGCACATCCCTGGACACTATGGGACAATTTCCCATGGCCAACCCACCCTAACCTGGACATCCCTGTGCACTATGGGACAATTTCCCATGGCCAATCCACCCTAACCTGCACATCCCAGGGAACTATGGGACAATTTCCCATGGCCAATCCACCCTAACCTGCACATCCCTGGGCACTATGGGACAATTTCCCATGGCCAATCCACCCTAACCTGGAAATCCCTGGGCACTATGAGACAATTTCCCATGGCCAATCCACCCTAATCTGCTCATCCATGGGCACTATGGGACAATTTCCCATGGCCAATCCACCCTAAACTGCATATCCCTGGGCACTATGGGACAATTTCCCATGGCCAATCCATCCTAACCTGCACATCCCTGGGCCCTAATGGACAATTTCCCACAGCCATTCCACCCTAACCTGCACATCCCTGGACACTATGGGACAATTTCCCATGGACGATCCACCCTAACCTGCACATCCCTGGGCACTATGGGACAATTTCCCATTGCCGATCCACCCTAACCTGCACATCCCTGGGCACTATGGGACAATTTCCCATGGCCGATCCACCTTAACCTGCACATCCCTGGGCACTATGGGACAATTTCCCATGGCCGATCCACCCTAACCTGCACATCCCTGGGCACTATGGGACAATTTCCCATGTCCAACCCACCCTAACCTGGACATCCCTGTGCACTATGGGACAATTTCCCATGGCCAATCCACCCTAACCTGCACATCCCTGGGCACTATGGGACAATTTCCCATGGCCAACCCACCCTAACCTGGACATCCCTGTGCACTATGAGACAATTTCCCATGGCCAACCCACCCTAACCTGGACATCCCTGGGCACTATGGGACAATTTCCCATGGCCAACCCACCATAACCTGGACATCCCTGTGCACTATGGGACAATTTCCCATGGCCAATCCACCCGAACCTGCACATCCCTGCGACACTATGGGACAATTTCCCAAAGCCAATCCAACCTAACCTGCACATCCCTGGAGACTATGGGACAATTTCCCATGGCCAACCCACCCTAACCTGCGCATCCCTGGACACTATGGGACAATTTCCCACAGCCAATCCACCCTAACCTGCACATCCCTGGGCAATATGGTACAATTTCCCACGGCCAACCCACCCAAACCTGCACATCCCTTGGCACTATGGGACAATTTCCCATGGCCAATCCACCCTAACCTGCACATCCCTGGGCACTATGGGACAATTTCCCATGGCCAATTCACCCTAACCTGCACATCCCTGGACACTATGGGACAATTTCCCATGGCCAATCCACCCTAACTTGCACATCCCTGGGCACTATGAGACAATTTCCCACGGTCAATCCACCCTAACCTGCATATCCCTGGGCACTATGGGACAGTTTCCCATAGCCAATCCACCCTAACCTGCACATCCCTGGGCACTATGGGACAATTTGCCATGGCCAATCCACCCTAACCTGCACATCCCTGGGCACTATGGGGCAATTTCCCATGGCCAGTCCACCCTAACCTGCACATCCCTGGACACTGTGGGGCAATTTCCCACAGCCAATCCACCCTAACCTGCACATTCCTGGGCACTATGGGACAATTTCCCATGGCCGATCCACCCTAACCTGCACATCCCTGGACACTATGGGACAATTTCCCATGGCCGATCCACCCTAACCTGCACATCCCTGGACACTATGGGACAATTTCCTATGGCCAATCCACCCTAACCTGCACATCCCTGGGCATTATGGGACAATTTCCCATGGCCAAACCACCCTAACCTGCACATCCCTGGACACTATGGGACAATTCCCCGTGGCCAATCCACCCTAACCTGCACATCCCTGGGCACTATGGGACAATTCCCCATGGCCAATGCACCCTAGCCTGCACATCCCTGAGCACTATGGGACAATTCCCCATGGCCAATCCACCCCAACCTATACATCCCTGGACACTATGGGACAATTTCCCATGGCCAATCCACCCTAACCTGCACACCCCTGGGCACTATGGGACAATTCCCATGGCCAACCCACCCGAACCTGTACATCCCTGGACACGATGGGTCAATTTCCCATGGCCAATCCACCCTAAACTGCACATCCCTGGGCACTATGGGACAATTTCCCATGGCCAATCCACCCTAACTTGCACATCCCTGGGCACTATGAGACAATTTCCCACGGTCAATCCACTCTAACCTGCATATCCCTGGGCACTATGGGACAGTTTCCCATAGCCAATCCACCCTAACCTGCACATCCCTGGGCACTATGGGACAATTTGCCATGGCCAATCCACCCTAACCTGCACATCCCTGGGCACTATGGGGCAATTTCCCATGGCCAATCCACCCTAACCTGCACATCCCTGGGCACTATGGGACAATTTTCCATGGCCGATCCACCCTAACCTGCACACCCCTGGACACTATGGGACAATTTCCCATGGCCGATCCACCCTAACCTGCACATCCCTGGACACTATGGGACAATTTCCTATGGCCAATCCACCCTAACCTGCACATCCCTGGGCATTATGGGACAATTTCCCATGGCCAAACCACCCTAACCTGCACATCCCTGGACACTATGGGACAATTCCCCGTGGCCAATCCACCCTAACCTGCACATCCCTGGGCACTATGGGACAATTCCCCATGGCCAATGCACCCTAGCCTGCACATCCCTGAGCACTATGGGACAATTCCCCATGGCCAATCCACCCCAACCTGCACATCCCTGGACACTATGGGACAATTTCCCATGGCCAAACCACCCTAACCTGCACACCCCTGGGCACTATGGGACAATTCCCCATGGCCAACCCACCCTAACCTGCACATCCCTGGGCACTATGGGACAATTTCCCATGGCACATCCACCCTAACCTGCACATCCCTGGACACTATGGGACAATTTCCCATGGCCGATCCACCCTAACCTGCACAACACTGGGCACTATGGGACAATTTCCCACGGCCAATCCACCCTAACCTGCACATCCCTGGGCACTATGGGACAATTCCCCATGGCCAATCCACCCTAACCTGCACATCCCTGGACACTATGGGACAATTTCCCATGGCCAACCCACCCTAACCTGGACATCCCTGTGCACTATGGGACAATTTCCCATGGCCAATCCACCCTAACCTGCACATCCCAGGGAACTATGGGACAATTTCCCATGGCCAATCCACCCTAACCTGCACATCCCTGGGCACTATGGGACAATTTCCCATGGCCAATCCACCCTAACCTGGAAATCCCTGGGCACTATGAGACAATTTCCCATGGCCAATCCACCCTAATCTGCACATCCATGGGCACTATGGGACAATTTCCCATGGCCAATCCACCCTAAACTGCATATCCCTGGGCACTATGGGACAATTTCCCATGGCCAATCCATCCTAACCTGCACATCCCTGGGCCCTAATGGACAATTTCCCACAGCCATTCCACCCTAACCTGCACATCCCTGGACACTATGGGACAATTTCCCATGGACGATCCACCCTAACCTGCACATCCCTGGGCACTATGGGACAATTTCCCATTGCCGATCCACCCTAACCTGCACATCCCTGGGCACTATGGGACAATTTCCCATGGCCGATCCACCTTAACCTGCACATCCCTGGGCACTATGGGACAATTTCCCATGGCCGATCCACCCTAACCTGCACATCCCTGGGCACTATGGGACAATTTCCCATGGCCAACCCACCCTAACCTGGACATCCCTGTGCACTATGGGACAATTTCCCATGGCCAATCCACCCTAACCTGCACATCCCTGGGCACTATGGGACAATTTCCCATGGCCAACCCACCCTAACCTGGACATCCCTGTGCACTATGAGACAATTTCCCATGGCCAACCCACCCTAACCTGGACATCCCTGGGCACTATGGGACAATTTCCCATGGCCAACCCACCATAACCTGGACATCCCTGTGCACTATGGGACAATTTCCCATGGCCAATCCACCCGAACCTGCACATCCCTGCGACACTATGGGACAATTTCCCAAAGCCAATCCAACCTAACCTGCACATCCCTGGAGACTATGGGACAATTTCCCATGGCCAACCCACCCTAACCTGCGCATCCCTGGACACTATGGGACAATTTCCCACAGCCAATCCACCCTAACCTGCACATCCCTGGGCAATATGGTACAATTTCCCACGGCCAACCCACCCAAACCTGCACATCCCTTGGCACTATGGGACAATTTCCCATGGCCAATCCACCCTAACCTGCACATCCCTGGGCACTATGGGACAATTTCCCATGGCCAATTCACCCTAACCTGCACATCCCTGGACACTATGGGACAATTTCCCATGGCCAATCCACCCTAACTTGCACATCCCTGGGCACTATGAGACAATTTCCCACGGTCAATCCACCCTAACCTGCATATCCCTGGGCACTATGGGACAGTTTCCCATAGCCAATCCACCCTAACCTGCACATCCCTGGGCACTATGGGACAATTTGCCATGGCCAATCCACCCTAACCTGCACATCCCTGGGCACTATGGGGCAATTTCCCATGGCCAGTCCACCCTAACCTGCACATCCCTGGACACTGTGGGGCAATTTCCCACAGCCAATCCACCCTAACCTGCACATTCCTGGGCACTATGGGACAATTTCCCATGGCCGATCCACCCTAACCTGCACATCCCTGGACACTATGGGACAATTTCCCATGGCCGATCCACCCTAACCTGCACATCCCTGGACACTATGGGACAATTTCCTATGGCCAATCCACCCTAACCTGCACATCCCTGGGCATTATGGGACAATTTCCCATGGCCAAACCACCCTAACCTGCACATCCCTGGACACTATGGGACAATTCCCCGTGGCCAATCCACCCTAACCTGCACATCCCTGGGCACTATGGGACAATTCCCCATGGCCAATGCACCCTAGCCTGCACATCCCTGAGCACTATGGGACAATTCCCCATGGCCAATCCACCCCAACCTGTACATCCCTGGACACTATGGGACAATTTCCCATGGCCAATCCACCCTAACCTGCACACCCCTGGGCACTATGGGACAATTCCCATGGCCAACCCACCCGAACCTGTACATCCCTGGACACGATGGGTCAATTTCCCATGGCCAATCCACCCTAAACTGCACATCCCTGGGCACTATGGGACAATTTCCCATGGCCAATCCACCCTAACTTGCACATCCCTGGGCACTATGAGACAATTTCCCACGGTCAATCCACCCTAACCTGCATATCCCTGGGCACTATGGGACAGTTTCCCATAGCCAATCCACCCTAACCTGCACATCCCTGGGCACTATGGGACAATTTGCCATGGCCAATCCACCCTAACCTGCACATCCCTGGGCACTATGGGACAATTTCCCATGGCCAATCCACCCTAACCTGCACATCCCTGGGCACTATGGGACAATTTTCCATGGCCGATCCACCCTAACCTGCACACCCCTGGACACTATGGGACAATTTCCCATGGCCGATCCACCCTAACCTGCACATCCCTGGACACTATGGGACAATTTCCTATGGCCAATCCACCCTAACCTGCACATCCCTGGGCATTATGGGACAATTTCCCATGGCCAAACCACCCTAACCTGCACATCCCTGGACACTATGGGACAATTCCCCGTGGCCAATCCACCCTAACCTGCACATCCCTGGGCACTATGGGACAATTCCCCATGGCCAATGCACCCTAGCCTGCACATCCCTGAGCACTATGGGACAATTCCCCATGGCCAATCCACCCCAACCTGCACATCCCTGGACACTATGGGACAATTTCCCATGGCCAAACCACCCTAACCTGCACACCCCTGGGCACTATGGGACAATTCCCCATGGCCAACCCACCCTAACCTGCACATCCCTGGGCACTATGGGACAATTTCCCATGGCACATCCACCCTAACCTGCACATCCCTGGACACTATGGGACAATTTCCCATGGCCGATCCACCCTAACCTGCACAACACTGGGCACTCTGGGACAATTCCCCATGGCCAACCCACCCTAACCTGCACATCCCTGGGCGCTATGGGACAATTCCCCATGGCCAACCCACCCTAACCTGCACATCCCTGGACACTATGGGACAATTTCCCATGGCCAATCCAACCTAACCTGCACATCCCTGGACACTATGGGACAATTTCCCATGGCCAATCCACCCTAACCTGCACATCCCTGGACACTATGGGACAATTTCCTATGGCCAATCCACCCTAACCTGCACATCCCTGGGCATTATGGGACAATTTCCCATGGCCAAACCACCCTAACCTGCACATCCCTGGACACTATGGGACAATTCCCCGTGGCCAATCCACCCTAGCCTGCACATCCCTGGGCACTATGAGACAATTCCCCATGGCCAATGCACCCTAGCCTGCACATCCCTGAGCACTATGGGACAATTCCCCATGGCCAATCCACCCCAACCTGCACATCCCTGGACACTATGGGACAATTTCCCATGGCCAATCCACCCTAACCTGCACACCCCTGGGCACTATGGGACAATTCCCCATGGCCAACCCACCCGAACCTGTACATCCCTGGACACGATGGGACAATTTCCCATGGCCAATCCACCCTAAACTGCACATCCCTGGGCACTATGGGACAATTTCCCATTGCCAATCCACCCTAACGTGCACATCCCTGGGCACTATGGGACAATTTCCCATGGCAAATCCACCCTAACCTGCACATCCCTGGACACTATGAGAAAATTTCCCATTGCCAATCCACCCTAACGTGCACATCCCTGGGCACTATGGGACAATTTCCCATGGCAAATCCACCCTAACCTGCAGATCCCTGGGCACTATGGGACAATTTCCCACTGCCAATCCACCCTAACCTGCACATCCCTGGGCACTATGGGACAATTTCCCATGGCCAATCCACCCTAACCTGCACATCCCTGGACACTATGGGACAATTTCCCATGGCCAACCCACCCTAACCTGGACATCCCTGTGCACTATGGGACAATTTCCCATGGCCAATCCACCCTAACCTGCACATCCCAGGGCACTATGGGACAATTTCCCATGGCCAATCCACCCTAACCTGCACATCCCTGGGCACTATGGGACAATTTCCCATGGCCAATCCACCCTAACCTGGAAATCCCTGGGCACTATGAGACAATTTCCCATGGCCAATCCATCCTAACCTGCACATCCCTGGGCACTATGGGACAATTTCCCTCAGCCATTCCACCCTAACCTGCACATCCCTGGACACTATGGGACAATTTCCCATGGCCGATCCACCCTAACCTGCACATCCCTGGACACTATGGGACAATTTCCCATGGCCGATCCACCCTAACCTGCACATCCCTGGACACTATGGGACAATTTCCCATGGCCGATCCACCCTAACCTGCACATCCCTGGGCACTATGGGACAATTTCCCATGGCCGATCCACCTTAACCTGCACATCCCTGGGCACTATGGGACAATTTCCCATGGCCGATCCACCCTAACCTGCACATCCCTGGGCACTATGGGACAATTTCCCATGGCCAACCCACCCTAACCTGGACATCCCTGTGCACTATGGGACAATTTCCCATGGCCAATCCACCCTAACCTGCACATCCCTGGGCACTATGGGACAATTTCCCATGGCCAATGCACCCTAACCTGGAAATCCCTGGGCACTATGAGACAATTTCCCATAGCCGATCCACCCTAACCTGCACATCCCTGGGACACTATGGGTCAATTTCCCAAAGCCAATCCAACCTAACCTGCACATCCCTGGAGACTATGGGACAATTTCCCATGGCCAACCCACCCTAACCTGCACATCCCTGGACACTATGGACCAATTTCCCACAGCCAATCCACCCTAACCTGCACATCCCTGTGCACTATGGGACAATTTCCCACGGCCAACCCACCCAAACCTGCACATCCCTTGGCACTATGGGACAATTTCCCATGGCCAATCCACCCTTACCTGCACATCCCTGGGCACTATGGGACAATTTCCCATGGCCAATTCACCCTAACCTGCACATCCCTGGACACTATGGGACAATTTCCCATGGCCAATCCACCCTAACTTGCACATCCCTGGGCACTATGAGACAATTTCCCACGGTCAATCCACCCTAACCTGCACATCCCTGGGCACTATGGGACAGTTTCCCATAGCCAATCCACCCTAAACTGCACATCCCTGGGCACTATGGGACAATTTGCCATGGCCAATCCACCCTAACCTGCACATCCCTGGGCACTATGGGGCAATTTCCCATGGCCAATCCACCCTAACCTGCACATCCCTGGGCACTATCGGACAATTTTCCATGGCCGATCCACCCTAACCTGCACACCCCTGGACACTATGGGACAATTTCCCATGGCCGATCCACCCTAACCTGGACATCCCTGGACACTATGGGACAATTTCCTATGGCCAATCCACCCTAACCTGCACATCCCTGGGCATTATGGGACAATTTCCCATGGCCAAACCACCCTAACCTGCACATCCCTGGGCACTATGGGACAATTTCCCATGGCCAATCCACCCTAACCTGGAAATCCCTGGGCACTATGAGACAATTTCCCATGGCCAATCCACCCTAATCTGCACATCCATGGGCACTATGGGACAATTTCCCATGGCCAATCCACCCTAAACTGCATATCCCTGGGCACTATGGGACAATTTCCCATGGCCAATCCATCCTAACCTGCACATCCCTGGGCACTATGGGACAATTTCCCACAGCCATTCCACCCTAACCTGCACATCCCTGGACACTATGGGACAATTTCCCATGGCCGATCCACCCTAACCTGCACATCCCTGGGCACTATGGGACAATTTCCCATTGCCGATCCACCCTAACCTGCACATCCCTGGGCACTATGGGACAATTTCCCATGGCCGATCCACCTTAACCTGCACATCCCTGGGCACTATGGGACAATTTCCCATGGCCGATCCACCCTAACCTGCACATCCCTGGGCACTATGGGACAATTTCCCATGGCCAACCCACCCTAACCTGGACATCCCTGTGCACTATGGGACAATTTCCCATGGCCAATCCACCCTAACCTGCACATCCCTGGGCACTATGGGACAATTTCCCATGGCCAACCCACCCGAACCTGGACATCCCTGTGCACTATGAGACAATTTCCCATGGCCAACCCACCCTAACCTGGACATCCCTGGGCACTATGGGACAATTTCCCATGGCCAACCCACCATAACCTGGACATCCCTGTGCACTATGGGACAATTTCCCATGGCCAATCCACCCGAACCTGCACATCCCTGCGACACTATGGGACAATTTCCCAAAGCCAATCCAACCTAACCTGCACATCCCTGGAGACTATGGGACAATTTCCCATGGCCAACCCACCCTAACCTGCGCATCCCTGGACACTATGGGACAATTTCCCACAGCCAATCCACCCTAACCTGCACATCCCTGGGCAATATGGTACAATTTCCCACGGCCAACCCACCCAAACCTGCACATCCCTTGGCACTATGGGACAATTTCCCATGGCCAATCCACCCTAACCTGCACATCCCTGGGCACTATGGGACAATTTCCCATGGCCAATTCACCCTAACCTGCACATCCCTGGACACTATGGGACAATTTCCCATGGCCAATCCACCCTAACTTGCACATCCCTGGGCACTATGAGACAATTTCCCACGGTCAATCCACCCTAACCTGCATATCCCTGGGCACTATGGGACAGTTTCCCATAGCCAATCCACCCTAACCTGCACATCCCTGGGCACTATGGGACAATTTGCCATGGCCAATCCACCCTAACCTGCACATCCCTGGGCACTATGGGGCAATTTCCCATGGCCAATCCACCCTAACCTGCACATCCCTGGACACTGTGGGGCAATTTCCCACAGCCAATCCACCCTAACCTGCACATTCCTGGGCACTATGGGACAATTTCCCATGGCCGATCCACCCTAACCTGCACATCCCTGGACACGATGGGACAATTTCCCATGGCCGATCCACCCTAACCTGCACATCCCTGGACACTATGGGACAATTTCCTATGGCCAATCCACCCTAACCTGCACATCCCTGGGCATTATGGGACAATTTCCCATGGCCAAACCACCCTAACCTGCACATTCCTGGACACTATGGGACAATTCCCCGTGGCCAATCCACCCTAACCTGCACATCCCTGGGCACTATGGGACAATTCCCCATGGCCAATGCACCCTAGCCTGCACATCACTGAGCACTATGGGACAATTCCCCATGGCCAATCCACCCCAACCTGTACATCCCTGGACACTATGGGACAATTTCCCATGGCCAATCCACCCTAACCTGCACACCCCTGGGCACTATGGGACAATTCCCATGGCCAACCCACCCGAACCTGTACATCCCTGGACACGATGGGTCAATTTCCCATGGCCAATCCACCCTAAACTGCACATCCCTGGGCACTATGGGACAATTTCCCATGGCCAATCCACCCTAACTTGCACATCCCTGGGCACTATGAGACAATTTCCCACGGTCAATCCACCCTAACCTGTATATCCCTGGGCACTATGGGACAGTTTCCCATAGCCAATCCACCCTAACCTGCACATCCCTGGGCACTATGGGACAATTTGCCATGGCCAATCCACCCTAACCTGCACATCCCTGGGCACTATGGGGCAATTTCCCATGGCCAATCCACCCTAACCTGGACATCCCTGGGCACTATGGGACAATTTTCCATGGCCGATCCACCCTAACCTGCACACCCCTGGACACTATGGGACAATTTCCCATGGCCGATCCACCCTAACCTGCACATCCCTGGACACTATGGGACAATTTCCTATGGCCAATCCACCCTAACCTGCACATCCCTGGGCATTATGGGACAATTTCCCATGGCCAAACCACCCTAACCTGCACATCCCTGGACACTATGGGACAATTCCCCTTGGCCAATCCACCCTAACCTGCACATCCCTGGGCACTATGGGACAATTCCCCATGGCCAATGCACCCTAGCCTGCACATCCCTGAGCACTATGGGACAATTCCCCATGGCCAATCCACCCCAACCTGCACATCCCTGGACACTATGGGACAATTTCCCATGGCCAAACCACCCTAACCTGCACACCCCTGGGCACTATGGGACAATTCCCCATGGCCAACCCACCCTAACCTGCACATCCCTGGGCACTATGGGACAATTTCCCATGGCACATCCACCCTAACCTGCACATCCCTGGACACTATGGGACAATTTCCCATGGCCGATCCACCCTAACCTGCACAACACTGGGCACTCTGGGACAATTCCCCATGGCCAACCCACCCTAACCTGCACATCCCTGGGCGCTATGGGACAATTCCCCATGGCCAACCCACCCTAACCTGCACATCCCTGAGCACTATGGGACAATTTCCCATGGCCAATCCAACCTAACCTGCACATCCCTGGACACTATGGGACAATTTCCCATGGCCAATCCACCCTAACCTGCACATCCCTGGACACTATGGGACAATTTCCTATGGCCAATCCACCCTAACCTGCACATCCCTGGGCATTATGGGACAATTTCCCATGGCCAAACCACCCTAACCTGCACATCCCTGGACACTATGGGACAATTCCCCTTGGCCAATCCACCCTAGCCTGCACATCCCTGGGCACTATGAGACAATTCCCCATGGCCAATGCACCCTAGCCTGCACATCCCTGAGCACTATGGGACAATTCCCCATGGCCAATCCACCCCAACCTGCACATCCCTGGACACTATGGGACAATTTCCCATGGCCAATCCACCCTAACCTGCACACCCCTGGGCACTATGGGACAATTCCCCATGGCCAACCCACCCGAACCTGTACATCCCTGGACACGATGGGACAATTTCCCATGGCCAATCCACCCTAAACTGCACATCCCTGGGCACTATGGGACAATTTCCCATTGCCAATCCACCCTAACGTGCACATCCCTGGGCACTATGGGACAATTTCCCATGGCAAATCCACCCTAACCTGCACATCCCTGGACACTATGAGAAAATTTCCCATTGCCAATCCACCCTAACGTGCACATCCCTGGGCACTATGGGACAATTTCCCATGGCAAATCCACCCTAACCTGCAGATCCCTGGGCACTATGGGACAATTTCCCACTGCCAATCCACCCTAACCTGCACATCCCTGGGCACTATGGGACAATTTCCCATGGCCAATCCACCCTAACCTGCACATCCCTGGACACTATGGGACAATTTCCCATGGCCAACCCACCCTAACCTGGACATCCCTGTGCACTATGGGACAATTTCCCATGGCCAATCCACCCTAACCTGCACATCCCAGGGCACTATGGGACAATTTCCCATGGCCAATCCACCCTAACCTGCACATCCCTGGGCACTATGGGACAATTTCCCATGGCCAATCCACCCTAACCTGGAAATCCCTGGGCACTATGAGACAATTTCCCATGGCCAATCCATCCTAACCTGCACATCCCTGGGCACTATGGGACAATTTCCCTCAGCCATTCCACCCTAACCTGCACATCCCTGGACACTATGGGACAATTTCCCATGGCCGATCCACCCTAACCTGCACATCCCTGGACACTATGGGACAATTTCCCATGGCCGATCCACCCTAACCTGCACATCCCTGGACACTATGGGACAATTTCCCATGGCCGATCCACCCTAACCTGCACATCCCTGGGCACTATGGGACAATTTCCCATGGCCGATCCACCTTAACCTGCACATCCCTGGGCACTATGGGACAATTTCCCATGGCCGATCCACCCTAACCTGCACATCCCTGGGCACTATGGGACAATTTCCCATGGCCAACCCACCCTAACCTGGACATCCCTGTGCACTATGGGACAATTTCCCATGGCCAATCCACCCTAACCTGCACATCCCTGGGCACTATGGGACAATTTCCCATGGCCAATGCACCCTAACCTGGAAATCCCTGGGCACTATGAGACAATTTCCCATAGCCGATCCACCCTAACCTGCACATCCCTGGGACACTATGGGTCAATTTCCCAAAGCCAATCCAACCTAACCTGCACATCCCTGGAGACTATGGGACAATTTCCCATGGCCAACCCACCCTAACCTGCACATCCCTGGACACTATGGACCAATTTCCCACAGCCAATCCACCCTAACCTGCACATCCCTGTGCACTATGGGACAATTTCCCACGGCCAACCCACCCAAACCTGCACATCCCTTGGCACTATGGGACAATTTCCCATGGCCAATCCACCCTTACCTGCACATCCCTGGGCACTATGGGACAATTTCCCATGGCCAATTCACCCTAACCTGCACATCCCTGGACACTATGGGACAATTTCCCATTGCCAATCCACCCTAACGTGCACATCCCTGGGCACTATGAGACAATTTCCCACGGTCAATCCACCCTAACCTGCACATCCCTGGGCACTATGGGACAGTTTCCCATAGCCAATCCACCCTAACCTGCACATCCCTGGGCACTATGGGACAATTTGCCATGGCCAATCCACCCTAACCTGCACATCCCTGGGCACTATGGGGCAATTTCCCATGGCCAATCCACCCTAACCTGCACATCCCTGGGCACTATCGGACAATTTTCCATGGCCGATCCACCCTAACCTGCACACCCCTGGACACTATGGGACAATTTCCCATGGCCGATCCACCCTAACCTGCACATCCCTGGACACTATGGGACAATTTCCTATGGCCAATCCACCCTAACCTGCACATCCCTGGGCATTATGGGACAATTTCCTATGGCCAAACCACCCTAACCTGCACATCCCTGGACACTATGGGACAATTCCCCGTGGCCAATCCACCCTAACCTGCACATCCCTGGACACTATGGGACAATTCCCCATGGCCAATGCACCCTAGCCTGCACATCCCTGAGCACTATGGGACAATTCCCCATGGCCAATCCACCCCAACCTGCACATCCCTGGACACTATGGGACAATTTCCCATGGCCAATCCACCCTAACCTGCACACCCCTGGGCACTATGGGACAATTCCCCATAGCCAACCCACCCGAACCTGTACATCCCTGGACACGATGGAACAATTTCCCATGGCCAATCCAACCTAACCTGCACATCCCTGGACACTATGGGACAATTTCCCATGGCCAATCCACCCTAACCTGCACATCCCTGGACACTATGGGACAATTTCCTATGGCCAATCCACCCTAACCTGCACATCCCTGGGCACTTTGGGACAATTTCCCATGGCCAAACCACCCTAACCTGCACATCCCTGGACACTATGGGACAATTCCCCGTGGCCAATCCACCCTAACCTGCACATCCCTGGGCACTATGAGACAATTCCCCATGGCCAATGCACCCTAGCCTGCACATCCCTGAGCACTATGGGACAATTCCCCATGGCCAATCCACCCCAACCTGCACATCCCTGGACACTATGGGACAATTTCCCATGGCCAATCCATCCTAACCAGCACACCCCTGGGCACTATGGGACAATTCCCCATGGCCAACCCACCCGAACCTGTACATCCCTGGACACGATGGGACAATTTCCCATGGCCAATCCACCCTAAACTGCACATCCCTGGGCACTATGGGACAATTTCCCATTGCCAATCCACCCTAACGTGCACATCCCTGGGCACTATGGGACAATTTCCCATGGCAAATCCACCCTAACCTGCACATCCCTGGACACTATGAGAAAATTTCCCATGGCCGATCCACCCTAACCTGCACAACACTGGGCACTATGGGACAATTTCCCACTGCCAATCCACCCTAACCTGCACATCCCTGGGCACTATGGGACAATTTCCCATGGCCAATCCACCCTAACCTGCACATCCCTGGACACTATGGGACAATTTCCCATGGCCAACCCACCCTAACCTGGACATCCCTGTGCACTATGGGACAATTTCCCATGGCCAATCCACCCTAACCTGCACATCCCAGGGCACTATGGGACAATTTCCCATGGCCAATCCACCCTAACCTGCACATCCCTGGGCACTATGGGACAATTTCCCATGGCCAATCCACCCTAACCTGGAAATCCCTGGGCACTATGAGACAATTTCCCATGGCCAATCCACCCTAATCTGCACATCCATGGGCACTATGGGACAATTTCCCATGGCCAATCCACCCTAAACTGCATATCCCTGGGCACTATGGGACAATTTCCCATGGCCAATCAATCCTAACCTGCACATCCCTGGGCACTATGGGACAATTTCCCAAAGCCATTCCACCCTAACCTGCACATCCCTGGACACTATGGGACAATTTCCCATGGCCGATCCACCCTAACCTGCACATCCCTGGACACTATGGGACAATTTCCCATGGCCGATCCACCCTAACCTGCACATCCCTGGGCACTATGGGACAATTTCCCATGGCCGATCCACCTTAACCTGCACATCCCTGGGCACTATGGGACAATTTCCCACGGCCAACCCACCCAAACCTGCACATCCCTTGGCACTATGGGACAATTTCCCATGGCCAATCCACCCTTACCTGCACATCCCTGGGCACTATGGGACAATTTCCCATGGCCAATTCACCCTAACCTGCACATCCCTGGACACTATGGGACAATTTCCCATGGCCAATCCACCCTAACTTGCACATCCCTGGGCACTATGAGACAATTTCCCACGGTCAATCCACCCTAACCTGCACATCCCTGGGCACTATGGGACAGTTTCCCATAGCCAATCCACCCTAACCTGCACATCCCTGGGCACTATGGGACAATTTGCCATGGCCAATCCACCCTAACCTGCACATCCCTGGGCACTATGGGACAATTTCCCATGGCAAATCCACCCTAACCTGCACATCCCTGGACACTATGAGAAAATTTCCCATGGCCGATCCACCCTAACCTGCACAACACTGGGCACTATGGGACAATTTCCCACTGCCAATCCACCCTAACCTGCACATCCCTGGACACTATGGGACAATTTCCCATGGCCAATCCACCCTAACCTGCACATCCCTGGACACTATGGGACAATTTCCCATGGCCAACCCACCCTAACCTGGACATCCCTGTGCACTATGGGACAATTTCCCATGGCCAATCCACCCTAACCTGCACATCCCAGGGCACTATGGGACAATTTCCCATGGCCAATCCACCCTAACCTGCACATCCCTGGGCACTATGGGACAATTTCCCATGGCCAATCCACCCTAACCTGGAAATCCCTGGGCACTATGAGACAATTTCCCATGGCCAATCCACCCTAATCTGCACATCCATGGGCACTATGGGACAATTTCCCATGGCCAATCCACCCTAAACTGCATATCCCTGGGCACTATGGGACAATTCCCCATGGCCGATCCACCCTAACCTGCACATCCCTGGACACTATGGGACAATTTCCCATGGCCGATCCACCCTAACCTGCACATCCCTGGACACTATGGGACAATTTCCCATGGCCGATCCACCCTAACCTGCACATCCCTGGGCACTATGGGACAATTTCCCATTGCCGATCCACCTTAACCTGCACATCCCTGGGCACTATGGGACAATTTCCCACGGCCAACCCACCCAAACCTGCACATCCCTTGGCACTATGGGACAATTTCCCATGGCCAATCCACCCTAACTTGCACATCCCTGGGCACTATGAGACAATTTCCCATGGCCAATTCACCCTAACCTGCACATCCCTGGACACTATGGGACAGTTTCCCATAGCCAATCCACCCTAACCTGCACATCCCTGGGCACTATGGGACAATTTGCCATGGCCAATCCACCCTAACCTGCACATCCCTGGGCACTATGGGGCAATTTCCCATGGCCAATCCACCCTAACCTGCACATCCCTGGGCACTATCGGACAATTTTCCATGGCCGATCCACCCTAACCTGCACACCCCTGGACACTATGGGACAATTTCCCATGGCCGATCCACCCTAACCTGCACATCCCTGGACACTATGGGACAATTTCCTATGGCCAATCCACCCTAACCTGCACATCCCTGGGCATTATGGGACAATTTCCCATGGCCAAACCACCCTAACCTGCACATCCCTGGACACTATGGGACAATTCCCCGTGGCCAATCCACCCTAACCTGCACATCCCTGGGCACTATGGGACAATTCCCCATGGCCAATGCACCCTAGCCTGCACATCCCTGAGCACTATGGGACAATTCCCCATGGCCAATCCACCCCAACCTGCACATCCCTGGACACTATGGGACAATTTCCCATGGCCAATCCACCCTAACCTGCACACCCCTGGGCACTATGGGACAATTCCCCATGGCCAACCCACCCGAACCTGTACATCCCTGGACACGATGGGACAATTTCCCATGGCCAATCCAACCTAACCTGCACATCCCTGGACACTATGGGACAATTTCCCATGGCCAATCCACCCTAACCTGCACATCCCTGGACACTATGGGACAATTTCCCATGGCCAATCCACCCTAACCTGCACATCCCTGGACACTATGGGACAATTTCCCATGGCCAATCCACCCTAACCTGCACATCCCTGGACACTATGGGACAATTTCCTATGGCCAATCCACCCTAACCTGCACATCCCTGGGCACTATGGGACAATTTCCCATGGCCAAACCACCCTAACCTGCACATCCCTGGACACTATGGGACAATTCCCCGTGGCCAATCCACCCTAGCCTGCACATCCCTGGGCACTATGAGACAATTCCCCATGGCCAATGCACCCTAGCCTGCACATCCCTGAGCACTATGGGACAATTCCCCATGGCCAATCCACCCCAACCTGCACATCCCTGGACACTATGGGACAATTTCCCATGGCCAATCCACCCTAACCAGCACACCCCTGGGCACTATGGGACAATTCCCCATGGCCAACCCACCCGAACCTGTACATCCCTGGACACGATGGGACAATTTCCCATGGCCAATCCACCCTAAACTGCACATCCCTGGGCACTATGGGACAATTTCCCATTGCCAATCCACCCTAACGTGCACATCCCTGGGCACTATGGGACAATTTCCCATGGCAAATCCACCCTAACCTGCACATCCCTGGACACTATGAGAAAATTTCCCATGGCCGATCCACCCTAACCTGCACAACACTGGGCACTATGGGACAATTTCCCACGGCCAATCCACCCTAACCTGCACATCCCTGGGCACTATGGGACAATTTCCCATGGCCAATCCACCCTAACCTGCACATCCCTGGACACTATGGGACAATTTCCCATGGCCAACCCACCCTAACCTGGACATCCCTGTGCACTATGGGACAATTTCCCATGGCCAATCCACCCTAACCTGCACATCCCAGGGCACTATGGGACAATTTCCCATGGCCAATCCACCCTAACCTGCACATCCCTGGGCACTATGGGACAATTTCCCATGGCCAATCCACCCTAACCTGGAAATCCCTGGGCACTATGAGACAATTTCCCATGGCCAATCCACCCTAATCTGCACATCCATGGGCACTATGGGACAATTTCCCATGGCCAATCCACCCTAAACTGCATATCCCTGGGCACTATGGGACAATTTCCCATGGCCAATCCATCCTAACCTGCACATCCCTGGGCACTATGAGACAATTTCCCATGGCCATTCCAACCTAACCTGCACATCCCTGGACACTATGGGACAATTTCCCATGGCCGATCCACCCTAACCTGGAAATCCCTCGGCACTATGGGACAATTTCCCATGGCCGATCCACCCTAACCTGCACATCCCTGGGCACTATGGGACAATTTCCCATGGCCGATCCACCTTAACCTGCACATCCCTGGGCACTATGGGACAATTTCCCATGGCCGATCCACCCTAACCTGCACATCCCTGGGCACTATGGGACAATTTCCCATGGCCAACCCACCCTAACCTGGACATCCCTGTGCACTATGGGACAATTTCCCATGGCCAATCCACCCTAACCTGCACATCCCTGGGCACTATGGGACAATTTCCCATGGCCAATCCACCCTAACCTGGAAATCCCTGGGCACTATGAGACAATTTCCCATAACCGATCCACCCTAACCTGCACATCCCCGGGACACTATCCGTCAATTTCCCAAAGCCAATCCAACCTAACCTGCACATCCCTGGAGACTATGGGACAATTTCCCATGGCCAACCCACCCTAACCTGCACATCCCTGGACACTATGGACCAATTTCCCACAGCCAATCCACCCTAACCTGCACATCCCAGGGCACTATGGGACAATTTCCCACGGCCAACCCACCCAAACCTGCACATCCCTTGGCACTATGGGACAATTTACCATGGCCAATCCACCCTTACCTGCACATCCCTGGGCACTATGGGACAATTTCCCATGGCCAATTCACCCTAACCTGCACATCCCTGGACACTATGGGACAATTTCCCATGGCCAATCCACCCTAACTTGCACATCCCTGGGCACTATGAGACAATTTCCCACGGTCAATCCACCCTAACCTGCATATCCCTGGGCACTATGGGACAGTTTCCCATAGCCAATCCACCCTAACCTGCACATCCCTGGGCACTATGGGACAATTTGCCATGGCCAATCCACCCTAACCTGCACATCCCTGGGCACTATGGGGCAATTTCCCATGGCCAATCCACCCTAACCTGCACATCCCTGGACACTGTGGGGCAATTTCCCACAGCCAATCCACCCTAACCTGCACATCCCTGGACACTATGGGACAATTCCCCATGGCCAATGCACCCTAGCCTGCACATCCCTGAGCACTATGGGACAATTCCCCATGGCCAATCCACCCCAACCTGCACATCCCTGGACACTATGGGACAATTTCCCATGGCCAATCCACCCTAACCTGCACACCCCTGGGCACTATGGGACAATTCCCCATGGCCAACCCACCCGAACCTGTACATCCCTGGACACGATGGGACAATTTCCCATGGCCAATCCACCCTAAACTGCTCATCCCTGGGCACTATGGGACAATTTCCCATTGCCAATCCACCCTAACCTGCACATCCCTGGGCACTATGGGACAATTTCCCATGGCACATCCACCCTAACCTGCACATCCCTGGACACTATGGGACAATTTCCCATGGCCGATCCACCCTAACCTGCACAACACTGGGCACTATGGGACAATTCCCCATGGCCAAGCCACCCTAACCTGCACATCCCTGGGCACTATGGGACAATTCCCCATGGCCAACCCACCCTAACCTGCACATCCCTGGACACTATCGGACAATTTCCCATAGCCAATCCAACCTAACCTGCACATCCCTGGACACTATGGGACAATTTCCCATGGCCAATCCACCCTAACCTGCACATCCCTGGGCACTATGGGACAATTTCCCATGGCACATCCACCCTAACCTGCACATCCCTGGACACTATGGGACAATTTCCCATGGCCGATCCACCCTAACCTGCACAACACTGGGCACTATGGGACAATTCCCCATGGCCAACCCACCCTAACCTGCACATCCCTGGGCACTATGGGACAATTCCCCATGGCCAACCCACCCTAACCTGCACATCCCTGGACACTATCGGACAATTTCCCATAGCCAATCCAACCTAACCTGCACATCCCTGGACACTATGGGACAATTTCCCATGGCCAATCCACCCTAAACTGCACATCCCTGGGCACTATGGGACAATTTCCCATTGCCAATCGACCCTAACCTGCACATCCCTGGGCACTATGGGACAATTTCCCATGGCAAATCCACCCTAACCTGCACATCCCTGGACACGATGAGACAATTTCCCATGGCCGATCCACCCTAACCTGCACAACACTGGGCACTATGGGACAATTTCCCATGGCCGATCCACCCTAACCTGCACATCCCCTGGGCACTATGGGACAATTTCCCATGGCCGATCCACCCTAACCTGCACATCCCTGGGCACTATGGGACAATTTCCCATGGCCCATCCACCCTAACCTGCACATCCCTGGACACTATGGGACAATTTCCCATGGCCAACCCACCCTAACCTGGACATCCCTGTGCACTATGGGACAATTTCCCATGGCCAATCCACCCTAACCTGCACATCCCAGGGCACTATAGGACAATTTCCCATGGCCAATCCACCCTAACCTGCACATCCCTGGGCACTATGGGACAATTTCCCATGGCCAATCCACCTTAACCTGGAAATCCCTGGGCACTATGAGACAATTTCCCATGGCCAATCCACCC
Source organism: Hemiscyllium ocellatum (assembly GCF_020745735.1). NCBI lineage: Eukaryota > Metazoa > Chordata > Chondrichthyes > Orectolobiformes > Hemiscylliidae > Hemiscyllium > Hemiscyllium ocellatum. The sequence continues at coordinate 39,109,280 of NC_083438.1, forward strand.
TAATCTGCACATCCATGGGCACTATGGGACAATTTCCCATGGCCAATCCACCCTAACCTGCACATCCCCTGGGCACTATGGGACAATTTCCCATGGCCGATCCACCCTAACCTGCACATCCCTGGACACTATGGGACAATTTCCCATGGCCCATCCACCCTAACCTGCACATCCCTGGACACTATGGGACAATTTCCCATGGCCAACCCACCCTAACCTGGACATCCCTGTGCACTATGGGACAATTTCCCATGGCCAATCCACCCTAACCTGCACATCCCAGGGCACTATGGGACAATTTCCCATGGCCAATCCACCCTAACCTGCACATCCCTGGGCACTATGGGACAATTTCCCATGGCCAATCCACCCTAATCTGCACATCCATGGGCACTATGGGACAATTTCCCATGGCCAATCCACCCTAAACTGCATATCCCTGGGCACTATGGGACAATTTCCCATGGCCAATCCATCCTAACCTGCACATCCCTGGGCACTATGGGACAATTTCCCACAGCCATTCCACCCTAACCTGCACATCCCTGGACACTATGGGACAATTTCCCATGGCCGATCCACCCTAACCTGCACATCCCTGGGCACTATGGGACAATTTCCCATGGCCGATCCACCCTAACCTGCACATCCCTGGGCACTATGGGACAATTTCCCATGGCCGATCCACCTTAACCTGCACATCCCTGGGCACTATGGGACAATTTCCCATGGCCGATCCACCCTAACCTGCACATCCCTGGGCACTATGGGACAATTTCCCATGGCCAACCCACCCTAACCTGGACATCCCTGTGCACTATGGGACAATTTCCCATGGCCAACCCACCCTAACCTGGACATCCCTGTGCACTATGGGACAATTTCCCATGGCCAATCCACCCTAACCTGCACATCCCTGCGACACTATGGGACAATTTCCCAAAGCCAATCCAACCTAACCTGCACATCCCTGGAGACTATGGGACAATTTTCCATGGCCAACCCACCCTAACCTGCGCATCCCTGGACACTATGGGACAATTTCCCACAGCCAATCCACCCTAACCTGCACATCCCTGGGCACTATGGGACAATTTCCCATGGCCAACCCACCCTAACCTGGACATCCCTGGACACTATGGGACAATTTCCCATGGCCAATCCACCCTAACCTGCACATCCCAGGGCACTATGGGACAATTTCCCATGGCCAATCCACCCTAACCTGCACATCCCTGGGCACTATGGGACAATTTCCCATGGCCAATCCACCCTAACCTGGAAATCCCTGGGCACTATGAGACAATTTCCCATGGCCAATCCACCCTAATCTGCACATCCATGGGCACTATGGGACAATTTCCCATGGCCAATCCACCCTAAACTGCATATCCCTGGGCACTATGGGACAATTTCCCATGGCCAATCCATCCTAACCTGCACATCCCTGGGCACTATGGGACAATTTCCCACAGCCATTCCACCCTAACCTGCACATCCCTGGACACTATGGGACAATTTCCCATGGCCGATCCACCCTAACCTGCACATCCCTGGGCACTATGGGACAATTTCCCATGGCCAACCCACCCTAACCTGGACATCCCTGTGCACTATGGGACAATTTCCCATGGCCAATCCACCCTAACCTGCACATCCCAGGGCACTATGGGACAATTTCCCATGGCCAATCCACCCTAACCTGCACATCCCTGGGCACTATGGGACAATTTCCCATGGCCAATCCACCCTAACCTGGAAATCCCTGGGCACTATGAGACAATTTCCCATGGCCAATCCACCCTAATCTGCACATCCATGGGCACTATGGGACAATTCCCCATGGCCAATCCACCCTAAACTGCATATCCCTGGGCACTATGGGACAATTTCCCATGGCCAATCCATCCTAACCTGCACATCCCTGGGCACTATGGGACAATTTCCCACAGCCATTCCACCCTAACCTGCACATCCCTGGACACTATGGGACAATTTCCCATGGCCGATCCACCCTAACCTGCACATCCCTGGGCACTATGGGACAATTTCCCATGGCCGATCCACCCTAACCTGCACATCCCTGGGCACTATGGGACAATTTCCCATGGCCAACCCACCCTAACCTGCACATCCCTGTGCACTATGGGACAATTTCCCATGGCCAATCCACCCTAACCTGCACATCCCTGGGCACTATGGGACAATTTCCCATGGCCAATCCACCCTAACCTGGAAATCCCTGGGCACTATGAGACAATTTCCCATAGCCAATCCACCCTAACCTGCACATCCCTGGGACACTATGGGACAATTTCCAAAAGCCAATCCAACCTAACCTGCACATCCCTGGACACTATGGGACAATTTCCCATGGCCAACCCACCCTAACCTGCACATCCCTGGACACTATGGACCAATTTCCCATGGCCAATCCACCCTAACCTGCACATCCCTGGGCAATATGGTACAATTTCCCACGGCCAACCCACCCAAACCTGCACATCCCTTGGCACTATGGGACAATTTCCCATGGCCAATCCACCCTTACCTGCACATCCCTGGGCACTATGGGACAATTTCCCATGGCCAATTCACCCTAACCTGCACATCCCTGGACACTATGGGACAATTTCCCATGGCCAATCCACCCTAACTTGCACATCCCTGGGCACTATGAGACAATTTCCCACGGTCAATCCACCCTAACCTGCATATCCCTGGGCACTATGGGACAGTTTCCCATAGCCAATCCACCCTAACCTGCACATCCCTGGGCACTATGGGACAATTTGCCATGGCCAATCCACCCTAACCTGCACATCCCTGGGCACTATGGGGCAATTTCCCATGGCCAATCCACCCTAACCTGCACATCCCTGGACACTGTGGGGCAATTTCCCACAGCCAATCCACCCTAACCTGCACATCCCTGGGCACTATGGGACAATTTCCCATGGCCAATCCACCCTAACCTGCACATCCCTGGACACTATGGGACAATTTCCCATGGCCAATCCACCCTAACCTGCACATCCCTGGGCACTATGGGACAATTTGCCATGGCCAATCCACCCTAACCTGCACGTCCCTGGGCACTATGGGACAATTTGCCATGGCCAATCCACCCTAACCTGCACATCCGTGGACACTATGGGACATTTTCCCACAGCCGATCCACCCTAACCTGCACATCCCTGGACACTATGGGACAGTTTCCCATTGCCAATCCACCCTAACCTGCATATCCCTGGACACTATGGGGCAATATCCCACAGCCAATCCACCCTAACCTGCACATCCCTGGACACTATGGGACAATTTCCCATGGCCAATCCACCCTAACCTGCACATCCCTGGGCACTATGGGACAATTTCCCATGGCCAATCCACCCTAACCTGCACATCCCTGGGCACTATGGGACAATTTCCCATGGCCAATCCACCCTAACCTGCACATCCCTGGGCACTATGGGACAATTTCCCATGGCCAATCCACCCGAACCTGCACATCCCTGGGCACTGTGGGACAATTTCCCATGTCCAATCTACCCTAACCTGCACATCCCTGGACACTATGGGACAATTTCCCATGGCCAATCCACCCTAACCTGCACATCCCTGGGCACTATGGGACAATTTCCCATGGCCAAAGGCATCTGGATGGGGACGTGGATAGGGAGGGTTTGGAGGGATATGGCCCAAATGGGATGAGATTATTTCGTACCATTGGTTGGCATGGAGGAGTTGGGCCGAAGGGTTTGTTTCTGCGCTGTCCATTTCTCTGTCTCTAGAAGATATAGCGATTTCTCCCCATTTCCCAGCCCCACCCCCTTCATACCCCTCAGGATACTGTGGATTTCAATCAGGTCACCCTTTCACTCCTCACCTCCAGTCGGATCGAATCCCATCTTCCTTCGAACACCAAACCATTCTTTTCCTCTGGTAACCCTTCCCCAAACCACTCCCAACACTCCTCCTCATAGAAGGAGACCAATATGCGAAATGTCCAGATTACAGAGGAGGAAGTGATGGATGTCGAGAAATGGTTAAAGGTGAATAAATCCCCAGGACCTGATCAGGTGTACCCGAGAACGCTGTGGAAAGCTAGAGAAGTGATTGCTGGGCCTCTTGCTGAGATATTTGTATCATCGATATATGCAGGTGAGGTGCCGGAATACTGGAGGTTGGCATACGTGGTGCCACTGTTTAAGAAGGGCGGTAAAGACAAGCCAGGGAACTATAGACCCGTGAGCCTGACCTCGCTGGTGGGCAGGTTGTTGGAGGGAATCCTGAGAGTCAGGATATACATGTATTTGGAAAGGCAAGGACTGATTCGGGATAATCAACATGGCTTTGTGCGTGGGAAATCATGTCTCACAATCTTGATTGAGTTTTTGGAAGAGGCTGGTACAATTGCAACATTTAAGAGGCATCTGGATGGGCATACGAATGGGAAGGATTTGGAGGGATATGGGCCGGGTGCTGGCAGGTGGGACTAGATTGGGTTGGGTTATCTGGGTCAGCATGGACGGGTTGGATCGAAGGGTCTGTTTCCGTGCTGTACATCTCTATGACTCTATGACTCCATGTTCTCTGGATGTAGCCCCGTATAACTGAAGCATAACCCACTGTCTTCTCCTGGTAATGAACGTTCCCCAAGCTTTCCTGATTAACAGCTTCACCTACAGATTGACCTTCTACGGTCCATGCACTCAGACTCCCAGATCCCACTGCGTCCCCGCGCCCCTGCAATCTCTCAGCATTTCGATAATGTGTGTCTTGTCTTTTTTAACAGAGCAAGGCTCTTGGGCAGTGTGGAGCCCCCTGGTAGTGCGGGCTCGCACAGGCTCATGCGTGGTTATCCCGTGTGAGTTTACACACCCTCACAGATTACCAGGCAAGGTGGAGAGGATTGGGATGTGGCTGCAGGACCATCACTTCAGCGGGGATAAGGTTTATCACAACGACGGGCCGGGAAAAGCTGACTACCAAAGGCGGGTGGAATTTCTCGGAGACTTGGAGAGTGGGAATTGTACTTTGAAGATGAAAAATCTAACCAGCAACGACAGCAGGAATTATTACTTCCGGATTGAAATAGGTGTTCACAAGTGGTCCCACCAATCAGGGAGCCGTCTGGTAGTTTCTGGTGAGTTTCTCCCTGAGTCACTGTCTCGTCCAGTGTCAGACCCCGTTCACTCTCTCCTCCTCTGACCCTTTCTCTGTGTCTCCTCAAACTCGACAGATTTCGCAGCACACTTTTTTTTATTCTCTTGCTCTCCGTCACACTCTTGCTTTCAATCTCTCTCTCTTTCCCTTCCTTTCACTCTCACATTTCCTTCTCCTCTTCCCCACATCTTCTTCTATCCATCCCCCTCTCTCTCTCGCTCTCTCTCTACATCTCTCTCGTGCTCACACACACACCCTCTCTACATTGTTTACTTTCTCCCACTCCATCTCCTTACCCATCTCTCTCTGTCTCTCTAGATATCTCTCTTTCAACACTCTCTCACCTGATGAAGGAGCGTCGCTCCGAAAGCTAGTGCTTCCAATTAAACCTGTTGGACTATAACCTGGTGTGTGATTTTTAACTTTGTACACCCCAGTCCAACACCGGCATCTCCAAATCATGATTCTCTTTCCAATCACTCTCTCTGTCTCCTGCACTCTCACTCGCTCTTTCTCCCCTCTGGCTCTCCTGTTCCTCTTCACTCGCTCGCTCATTCCAGCACCTCCTCTCTCCCTCTCAGTCGCTCAATCTCTGATTCTCATTCCTCTTGGTCCACATCCAGGGAATTATCACCTGCTCCATGTCTCCTTCTAACTCTCTTCATCTCTCACACGAACCAAACCACACATCATGGTGTCAGACAGGACACTGCAGCACTCCCTCAGCACTGACCTTCCGACAGTGCCCACTCCCTCAGCACTGACCCTCCGACAGTGCGGCACTCCCTCAGCATTGACCCTCCGACAGTGCCCACTCCCTCAGCACTGACCCTCCGACAGTGCCCACTCCCTCAACACTGACCCTCCACCTGTGCGATGTTCCCTCCTCCCTGACCCTCCGACAGTGCCCACTACCTCAGCACTGACCCTCCGACAGTGCAATGTTCCCTCCTCCCTGATGCTCAGACACTGCAGCGCTCCCTCAGCACTGACCCTCTGACAGTGCGGCACTCCCTCTGCACTGACCCTCCGACAGTGCGGTGCTCCCTCAGAAATGACCCTCTGACAGTGCCCACTCCCTCGGCACTGACCCTCCGACAGTGCCCACTCCCTCGACACTGACCCTCCGACAGTGCCCATTCCCTCGGCACTGACCATCCGACAGTGCCCACTCCCTCAGCACTGACCCTCCAACAGTGCCCACTCCCTCAGCACTGACCCTCCGACAGTGCGATGTTCCCTCCTCCCTGACCCATCGACAGTGCCCACTCCCTCAGCACTGACCCTCTGACAGTGCGGCACTCCCTCTGCACTGACCCTCCGACAGTGCCCACTCCCTCAGCACTGACCATCCGACAGTGCCCACTCCCTTAGCACTGACCCTCCGACAGTGCCCACTCCCTCAGCACTGACCCTCCGACTGCGGCGCTCCCTCAGCGGTGGATCCATTAATCGATTCCCTGATCTTTTTGCTCCTCAGATCTTCCTGAAAAGCCGGATATCATTGGGCCAATGACAGTGCAGGAGGGGATCCGGACGACGATGACCTGTTCTGTGCGGAGTCCCTGTCCTGAGGATATCCCGGTTTTGACGTGGGTCAGCCCTTTCACTGAGGTGTCTGAGATGCGCAGCTCCTACCAGGATAACCTGTGGAACTATTCCCGCAGCATCTCCTTCACCCCACAGTTTGAGGATTTGGTTCTGACCCTGAGATGTCTCGCCCATTTTGGGACAGATATTCCTGCCGTCGACACTGAGGTGACCCTCAGCCTGCAGTGTGAGTATCAGAGCTTTGCCCTCTCCTTTAGCCTGTCCCATACTGCAATCTCCCAGGTGGAATGATACATACTGACAGATGGAGGCCTTTCGGCCCATTCTGGTTGTTCTACTGTTCTGCATTCGAAAGCCTGTCCGTTCACTTTGTTATGAAGTGGACGGATGTACTATACCTTTAAGAGAGATTGTTTTGTCGGTGAGAGTTTTCAGGCTCCTGTCATGTGACTAACCAGAGTGTACCTGAAAATTGAAAATATGTAACATTTGGCTGTACAAATCTCAATTGTTTTGACCGCCATTTGAACTTTACTAATGAGTTTCAATTATGCCCCGGATACTAAAATCCAATCGAACTTGATTTTTACTATTTTGACAACATCAAACCAATGAGAGAATCCGACGTTTTGGGTATTTTTAAAAAGCAGACAGTTTGGAAGCCAGACAGAGAGAGAGAGAGACAGCACCAACTGCCATTGAGAGATTCCCTAAAAAACATTCTCTATCAAAGGTACCTTTTTCACTGAAACATCTCTGCAGCAGAAGACCAAGTAGACCCAGGGAGATCGACAATCAGGGGAGATGACAGCCCCTCTCTTGTTTTGAAAATGAAGGTGCTGTAAATTTAATAGGTGTTTTTATTGGATCAGTATATTGTTATAGAGTTGGAGGGAGATAACACACCTTTCAGATAAAGGAAGCCGCAAGTTGGAAAAAGTTGTTGTTTGATGTTCGCTTTTAGAGATAAAGAATGGATAGATATTTTTTCCTTTAAGTAGTGGAATTTGAGGAGTTCTCACTCACTCATAGTTTAATAGATTATGAGGCGATGTGAGCTTTTCTGGGCATTTGTTTTAATTAATAGACGGGTTTCCTGTCATGTCAGAATGACTTTAAAACAGGGAGGGCTTTCTGAATATTGATGTAGACGTAAAGAGCAGGCTCAGCTGCCTGAATGGAATGGCTGGCAGATGGTTCTGGTCCAGAAGTGGTACACTCCGCAAATGGTTGCGAAAGGGATACCTGAGTTTTGGTTGCTGTTTTGACAACAAGTCAAATTTAACCAATCAGTTTAAATTATGCCCCAGGATGATAAAACCCAATCGAGTTTGGGTTTATTGTTTTGACAACTTTGGACCAATGACAGGGAATGATGTTGGGGGAGAGGGGGTGTATAAAACGCAAGTATTTTGAAAATTTGTTCAGAGAACAACTGCCACTAGACAGCAGAGCAACTGTTGGAGGGCAGACTGCCCTTCTAACATCTCACTCTCAAAGGAGTTAAAAAAACACACACTGAATCCGAAAGGTACCTTTTTCTGTAAAACACACTCGCAGTAAAACCGATCAAGACAACTGAGCAGGGTCAGCAGTCGGGAGACTGAGGACAGCAGAGAAGACAGAGACTGTGTGGGGCGGGAGATGAAGGTAATGTGAAGTTTAATAAGTGTTTTATTGGAACAGCATGTTCCAATTAGAGAGTTCGGGTCAGATTGTTCGTATTCAAGATAAAGGGGCTGGATTTGTGAATAGCTTTTGTTTATTGCACAAGATTAGAGTCAAGAAAGTAAATTGTTATTTTCTTTAGATAGTGGAAATTCGGAGTTCTCCGTCACACGCTGACATGTTAACAGATTATAGAGCATTCCTGGGCGTTTGGTTTTGTTTAACAGAGGGGTTTGGCTTCCAGACTGGAATACACGTTCTGCAGCTTATCCTGCACACTATGTTCCAACAGTTCACTTGACGTTCCCAATAACTCCCTGTCCCTTGTCCTCCCGCAGCAAAACTGACTCCGATTAATTCTCACACTTTTCAATTCACAAAAAACATGTCCCGCAGTATTTCGGGGTCAGATTCACGATCATGATATTCCTCCAGTCCCGCCACACCCCTCCTGATTACCATAATCATGTCCCGCCCCTACACCGCCTCTGTATCTCTGTAACCCCCTCCAGCCTCAACACCCCCTCCTTATCTCTGTAACCCCCTCCAGCCCCTACATCCCATCCCTTTCTCTGTAACCCCCTCCATCCCCTACACCCCCTCCCTATCTCTGTAACCCCCTCCAGCCCCTACATCCCATCCCTTTCTCTGTAACCCCCCTCCAGCCCCTACACCCCCTCCCTATCTCTGTAACCCCCTCCAGCCCCTACATCCCATCCCTTTCTCTGTAACCCCCCTCCATCCCCTACACCCCCTCCCTATCTCTGTAACCCCCTCCAGCCCCTACACCCCCTCCCTATCTCTGTAACCCCCTCCAGCCCCTACACCCCCTCCCTATCTCTGTAACCCCCTCCAGCCCCTACACCCCCTCCCTATCTCTGTAACCCCCTCCAGCCCCTACACCTCCTCCCTATCTCTGGAACCTTCTACAATCCCAGACTCTCAAGTATCCCCCAATTCCCAGCGTTCCACCATTGGGGCTGTGCCTCACGTGCCTGGGAGGTCAGAGCTTTGGAATACCCTCTGGAAATCTTTCCACCTTCTCTCTCTCTCTCACGCACACACACTCATCTCTGTCTCTCTCTCTCACTCTCTGTCTCTCTGTCTCTCTCTCACTCTCTGTCTCTCTCTCTCTCTCTCCCTCACTCTCTGTCTCTCTGTCTCTCTCTCTGTCTCTCTCTCGTACTTTCTCATGGTTTCTGTCTCTGTCTCTCTCTCTCTCTCCCTCTCTTTCTCTCTCTCTCTCTCCCTCCCTCCCTCCCCGACTCTGTCCCTCCCTCCCACTGTCTCTCCTCCTTACAGCTCAACACTGACTGAATGTTTCGGGTCCTCTCTCCCTGACCCCCCCTGAGGTGACTGAGGTGTGACCTTCTCGAGAGTGACCCAGAGTGAATGGCTCACTCTGTCTGTCTGTTCACTTTCAGATAAACCTCGCAATGTCAGTATCTCACTGACCGAGGGATACCAAGGCAGACTGCAGGAAGGGGACTCTGTTACCTTACGGTGTGATGTTCTCTATACTCAACCAGCCGTCACTGGGTATTCCTGGTATCAGGACGGAGTTCAGCTCCCCAGCGCTTGGGGTCAAACCACGGAAATCAGAGACATCACCTACTCGCAGTTTGGGGAATATTTCTGTGAAGCGAGGAACACCATTGGGAGCGGCAGGTCGGAGGGGATTGAACTGAGAGGGCAGTGTAAGTGCCACAGATCTCTGTGTGGAGGGTTATTGGGGGAACAGAGTCTCGTTCAGGTACCCCTGACATGGCAGTGAGGAATTACTCCCGGTAGGATGGGGATAACCAGAGGGAGATGGAGGGAAGGCCTAAGGCAACACAATGTGAGGTGAGCACAAGTGGAAAACTGGGAGCATATAAACTGAGTGTATACCCCTCAGTTAGACCCACACACACAGCACTGTGCACAGCTCCCCAGACTGTATATCCCTCAGTTAGACCACACTCACAGCACTGTGCACAGCTCCCCAGACTGTATATCCCTCAGTTAGACCACACTCACAGCACTGTGCACAGCTCCCCAGACTGTATATCCCTCAGTTAGACCCACACTCGGAGCACCGTGAACAGATCCAGTCTCTGTATTGCATCAATGATCCCAGAACCCAAGGGGTTAAAACTGTCGGGAGATTGTGAACAGATTGAGGCTGGTTTCTCTTGAGGGGAGGGGCTGAGGGAGCGACCTGATTGAGGGGTTTACAGTTCTGAGGGGGGGGGGGTCACTCGGGTAGATGGGCGAAGGGAGAGACCGGAACGAGGGGCCGCTGGTAGGCGACAGACCCAAATAAATGCCATTGGTAATTTCGGAGAAACATCTTCACCCAGAAATGGCGCAGTGGGTATTCGTGACTCCCTCCCACAGGGAGTGGGGGGGAATGTGGGACTGACTCCCACAGGGAGTGGGGAGGGGGGGGAATGTGGGACTGACTCCCACAGGGAGTGGGGAGGGGGGGGAATGTGGGACTGACTCCCACAGGGAGTGGGGAGGGGGGGGAATGTGGGACTGACTCCCACAGGGAGTGGGGGTTCTACATGTGGGACTCGTGTTAATGTATTGAGGAGTGGGAGAGAAGGAGACGAACAGGGGTTGGTGACGGGGTTAGCAGAGGGGCCGAATGGAAAATTCAGTGACAATACCATCAGTAAAACATTTCCCACCATGTCAACATTAACCGGATTGGTAACAAATCTCTGTTTCAGATAAACCGAGAGATTTTCAGACTGTACACAGTGTGAATGGTGACGATAAGAGAGATTTAACGTCTGTGAATGAGCGGGACACTGTGAATATTAGCTGTACCAGTCAGAACAGCGACCCTGCAGTCTCAGGGTACAGCTGGTACAGACACACTCAGAACAAGCCAGTCAGCGGGCAGATACTGCTGTTTGAAAGCATCAGCAAGGACGACAGTGGGAATTATCAATGTGAGGCTAGAAACAACGTTGGGACAGGGAGATCACACACCATCACCATCAGAGTGCAGTGTGAGTATCCCCAGAAACACAGCTCCTGAATTCATTCGCCTGGTATTTCCAAACCTGGTCAAACAGCTTCTGGACAGACACCATTAAAGGGCACATGCAGATAGAGTGCGGCACTGTCGGAGAGTCAGTGCTGAGGGAGTGCCGCACTGTCAGAGGGTCAGTGCTGAGGGAGTGCCGCACTGTCGGAGAGTCAGTGCTGAGGGAGTGGGCACTGTCGGAGGGTTTGTGCTGAGGGAGTGGGCACTGTCGGAGGGTCACTGCTGAAGGAGTGGGCACTGTCAGAGGGTCAGTCCTGAGGGAGTGCCGCACTGTTGGAGGGTCAGTGCTGAGGGAGTGGGCACTGTCAGAGGATCAGTGCAAAGGGAGTGGGCACTGTCGGAGGGTCAGTGCTGAGGGAGTGGGCACTGTCGGAGGGTCAGTGCGGAGGGAGTTGATACTGTCGGAGGGTCAGTGCTGAGGGAGTGGGCACTGTCGGAGGGTCAGTGCTGAGGGAGTGGGCACTGTCAGAGGGTCAGTGCTGAGGGAGTGCCGCACTGTCAGAGGGTCAGTGCTGAGGGAGTGGGCACTGTCGGAGGGTCAGTGCTGAGGGAGTGCTGCACTGTCGGAGGGTCAGTGCTGAGGGAGTGGGCACTGTCAGAGGGTCAGTGCTGAGGGAGTGGGCACTGTCGGAGGGTCAGTGCTGAGGGAGTGGGCACTGTCGGAGGATCAGTGCTGAGGGAGTGGGCACTGTCGGAGGGTCAGTGCTGGGAGAATGGGCACTGTTGGAGGTCAGTGCTGAGGGAGTGCCGCACTGTCGGAGCGTCAGTGCTGGGAGAGTGGGCACTGTCGGAGGGTCAGTGCTGAGGGAGTGGGCACTGTCGGAGGGTCAGTCCTAATGGTGTTGGGTGTTTATTTCCAGATGCTCCGACCAGTGTCCGAATCACATTCCCGTCTTCAGTTCGAGCTGGAACGTGGACATCCCTCAGCTGTCAGTCTGATGGCCATCCAGCAGCATCTTCCTATCACTGGCGGAAGGTGTGTCCACACGGTTTGATGTCTCTCTGTTCTGGGAGTCAATGGAGGTCTCAATGTTCATTCTACGCTTCAGTTCAAGATGTTGGCTGTGAGTTCATCTGTACAGCGAGGAACTCCATGGGTGAAAAGGATTCTGATCCCATCCGACTGGATATTCAGTGTGAGTGTCATCAGTGTGAGAGTCCCACTCACCAACAAACTCTCACATTATACTGAGCCCACACTTCATGTACCTCTCTATCTCTGTAACCTCCTCCATCCCTTCCACCCCCTCCCGATCTCTGTAACATCCTCCAAACACTACACCCTCTCCCTATCTCTGTAACCTCCTTCAATCCATACATCTCCTCCCTACCTCTGTAACCTACTCCAATCCCTTCCACCCCCTCCCTATCTCTGTAATGTCCTCCATCCCCTCCACCTCCTCCCTATCTCTTTAACCTCCTCCAGCCCCTACACCCCCTCCCTATCTCTTTAACCTCCTCCAGCCCCTACACCCCCTCCCTATCTCTTTAACCCCCTCCAGCCCCTACACCCCCTCCCTATCTCTGTAACCCGCTCCTGCCCCTACACCCCCTCCCTATCTCTGTAACCCCCTCCAGCCCCTACACCCCCTCCCTATCTCTGTAACCCGCTCCTGCCCCTACACCCCCTCTTTCTGGTGTTCCCCCACCCCACCCCTCAGAGACCCCCTGTCTCCTGTGGACCAGGATATGTGAGGGATTCTGAAATCTCGGAATAATGTCTCTCTCTCTCCCCACAGACGGACCGAGAAACGTGGAGATTATTTCTGAGGATACAGTGATGGAGGGGACCGAGATCACGTTAACGTGTCGAGGTGAAGCCAACCCCCCGGTTCATACCTACAGCTGGGGGAAAATGTGCAACAGACAACGGAAAGATCTGCGAGAAAATACCGACACGATTAGGATTCAACCCACCAGGAATGATGCATCTTGTAGCTACATCTGTACAGCACGGAATTCTGTCACCTCCCGGGATTCTACACCCAAACATATTAATGTACAGTGTAAGTAAAGAGGGTGTGGGATATACAGAAAATAGCCCCCAGTCCACACTCGGAGCACTGTGCACAGTTCCAGTCTCCGTATCCCTCAGTTAGACCCACACTCGGAGCACCGTACACAGTTCCAGTCTCCGTATCCCACAGATGGACCCACACTCGGAGCACCGTGCACAGTTCCAGTCTCCGTATCCCACAGTTAGACCCACACTCGGAGCACCGTACACAGTTCCAGTCTCCGTATCCCACAGTTAGACCCACACTCGGAGCACCGTGCACAGTTCCAGTCTCCGTATCCCACAGTTAGACCCACAATCGGAGCACCGTGCACAGTTCCAGTCTCCGTATCCCTCAGTCAGACCCACACTCGGAGCACTGTGCACAGTTCCAGTCTCCGTATCCCTCAGTCAGACCCACACTCGGAGCACCGTGCACAGTTCCAGTCTCCGTATCCCTCAGTCAGACCCACACTCGGAGCACCGTGCACAGTTCCAGTCTCCGTATCCCTCAGTCAGACCCACACTCGGAGCGCTGTGCACAGTTCCAGTCTCCGTATCCCTCAGTCAGACCCACACTCGGAGCTCTGTGCACAGTTCCAGTCTCCGTATCCCTCAGTTAGACCCACACTCGGAGCACCGTGCACAGTTCCAGTCTCCATATCCCACAGTTAACCCCACACTCGGAGCACCGTACACAATTCCTTGGTCATTATAATGTCAGTGGAATAGTCAGGCATTAGAGAGGAAGATGCAGTTGAGAATGAGAAATGCTGGAACGTCAGCAGATGGGCTGAATGGCCTGTTTCACGATGTAAGGATTGAGGAGTCCTGGTGGTCTCTCTCTCTGAAATGATGTCAGTGCTCAGGGGCAGCATTTATTTGGGGATTTGGGAGAATGTTCCACAGCTTTATCCCTCTCCCTGACCTGAATCGAGCTGTAATTCCTCTTATAGATGGTCCTGGAGATGTTACCATTGTTCGCAATGAGCCACGGGGAGAGGTGAAGGAGAGAGAGCGGGTTACCCTGACCTGTAACTCCAGGAGTAATCCAGGAGCTCTCTACACCTGGTATAAGGACAGTGTGAACACAGCAGCTAACAAGGGGACAGGGAACATCCTGACCATTCGCTCCATCACCCCAACGGATTCTGGAGATTATTACTGCAAAGCGGAAAATGTTATTGGAAGACAAACTTCAAAGAGCTTCAGGATCGAGGTGCTCTGTGAGTGACATTCCCAGGTTGACCTTTTCCCAATGTAAACACCCCGGTCTCTGTCACTACTCACTGCATGAGAGCTACTTATCCAAAACGTCACTGTCCCCCGGTCTCTGAACTCACAGCGAGTCCCTTTCCCCAATCACCCTCCTCTCACTCCCTCTCCTGCATCATTCCCCAGTCCAGCAACACATTGATAGTAAAACTCCCATTCTTGGCTTTCAACACCCTCCATCACCCCCTCCCTATCTCTGTAACCCCCTCCAGCCCCTACACCCCCTCCCAATCTCTGTAACCCCCTCCAGCCCCTACACCTCCTCCCTATCTCTGTAACCCCCTCCAGCCCCTACACCCCCTCCCTATCTCTGTCACCCCTTCCAGCCCCTACACCTCCTCCCTATCTCTGTAACCCCTTCCAGCCCCTACACCCCCTCCCTATCTCTGTAACCCCCTCCAGCCCCTACACCCCCTCCCTATCTCTGTCACCCCCTCCAGCCCCCACACCCCCTCCCTATCTCTGTCACCCCCTCCAGCCCCTACACCCCCTCCCTATCTCTGTCACCCCCTCCAGCCCCTACACCCCCTCCCTATCTCTGTAACCCCCTTCAATTCCAGACCTTTTAACCTTCCGTGATTGCTGAAGCTCTCCTCTGGATTTCTGCTCTGACACCTCTCTGCTGTTCCCCCTCTCTCTGTCGTTGTCCTCCTTATAAACTGAGCCCTTTGACTGAAGAACTGTCCATTTATCTGCCCTGTGGGATCTGTGACTGAATTTCCTGTGACTTCGCCCCTTGCAATGTTTCCCTGAGTGAGTGATGCTCAGGTAATGCTGTCTCTCACTGAGGGTCTTGTCCCTTTCTGTCAGATGCCCCTCGGAACATGAAGGTGTCGATCTCCCCATCGGACAGTGCGATTTACGACGGTGATAACATCACCCTGAGCTGCACCAGCGACAGTAACCCCCCAACCAGCTGGTACAAGTGGGTACGGAGCCAGGGAGGGAGGTCTGTGACTCTGCCCTCATTCAGGAGAGACCTGACCTTGTACAGAATCACTTCCAAACAGGAGGGTGTGTACTCCTGTGAGGCGGGGAACACGGTCGGTGCCAACAAGTCGGAGGGTCGCAGGATAGAGGTTGTGAGTAAGTATGGAGCCCTGATATTGACCTCTGACCCCCTGCCCTCACCCTGAGTGATCAGTATAGCCTCTGTCTGGGTTAACATTGCTGTACTCCCAGGGCAGGATGGTTCCCTGTCTGTTATTCTCACTGACTCCCCCACCATCAACATCCTGGGGGTTGCCACTGACCAGAGACCCACCAGGACCCACCACCTCAACCCAGCGGCTCCAAGAGCAGGTCAGAGGCTGGGAATCCTGCAGCGAGTAACTCCCCTCCTGACTCCCCCCAAAGCCTGTCCCCCCATCGACAAGGCCCAAGGCAGGAGGGGGGAGGGAATACTCCCCACTTGCCCCTGGGTGGGGGCAGCTCCAACAACACTCGGGAAGCTCCACACCATCCAGGGACAAAGCAGCCCCTGGCCCCACACCCACAAACATCCCCTCACTCCCCCCACCCCCCCCTCAGTAACAGCAGTGTGTACCATCCCCTCCCTCACTCCCCCCACCCCCCCTCAGTAACAGCAGTGTGTACCATCCCCTCCCTCCCCCCACCCCGCTCAGTAACAGCAGTGTGTACCATCCCCCCCTCAGTAACAGCAGTGTGTACCATCCCCTCCCTCCCCCCATCCCCCCTCAGTAACAGCAGTGTGTACCATCCCCTCCCTCCCCCCATCCCCCCTCAGTAACAGCAGTGTGTACCATCCCCTCCCTCCCCCCACCCCCCTCAGTCACAGCAATGTGTACCATCCCCTCCCTCCCCCACCCCCCCTCAGTAACAGCAGTGTGTACCATCCCCTCCCTCCCCCACCCCCCCTCAGTAACAGCAGTGTGTACCATCCCCTCCCTCCCCCCACCCCCCCCAGTAACAGCAGTGTGTACCATCCCCTCCCCCCCACCCCCCCCCCTCAGTAACAGCAGTGTGTACCATCCCCCCCTCCCTGCAAGTTCCCCTCCGAGCCCCTCCCCATCCCGACTTGGAAATCTATTTGTCGTTCCTTCCTGGGTCAGAATCCTGGGATTCCCTCCCCCAGGGACATTGTGGGTCTACCCTACAGCACATGGGCTGCAGCGGGTCAGGGAGGCAGCTCACCCCCACCTTCCCAAGGGGGGGGGCAACTAGGGACAGGGAGATAAACACAAGTCTGGACAGGAAGGGCTTTCCCCTGATTTCTCTTCACAGACACTGCCAGACCCGCTGAGTTTTTCCAGCAACTTTTGTTTTAGTTCCTGCTTTCTGGCATCCACGGTACCTTCAGTTTTTACTGGGGTCTTAAATGCTGGGGCCACATTCCAGAATCGAATTTAAACCCTTCCCTAACGCAGGCAGAAGGAAGGGGGCTTAGGGCAGTTTGTGGCGCTCTCTCATTAGCTCAGTGCTTTACCTTACACTGAAAGACTGGAGCGACTGGGCTTGTGTACCCTTGAGTTTAGAAGACTGAGAGGGGATCTGATTGAGACGTATAAGATTATGAAAGGATTGGACACTCTGGAGGCAGGAAACATGTTCCCGCTGATGGATGAGTGCCGAACCAGAGGACACAGCTTAAAGATACGGGGTAGACCATTTAGGACAGAGATGAGGAGAAACGTCTTCACCCAGAGAGTGGTGGCTGTGTGGAATGCTCTGCCCCAGAGGGCAGTGGAGGCCCAGTCTCTGGATTCATTTAAGAAAGAGTTGGATAGAGCTCTCAAAGATAGTGGGATCAAGGGTTATGGAGATAAGGCAGGAACAGGATACTGATTAGGAATGATCAGCCATGATCATATTGAATGGCGGTACAGGCTCGAAGGGCAGAATGGCCTACTCCTGCACCTATTGTCTGTTGTCTATTGCCCCGAGATGACGGGTGGGAGGATTGGACAGTGTTCGACGACCGGTTAATTGCTTCTTTCTCAAAGAAAAGTTTTCTCGTCTCAGAGTGAGCAGGTCGATGTTCAGTCCAATTGCACCCTGAAACGTGGCGCTGAAAAGCAATGCATCCAGTCAGGCTACTAATCCCCGGGATTTACCGGGAATAAGAAGCTTATCCCGCTACATCCCTGCGAATTCTGACATGATCAAAGTCTCAAAAGGCAGGGTGAAAAGTCACGAATTATTGTCCCTGGAGGGAATGGATGAAATGTCGGATTTCCCTGGAGCGTCGCAGGCTGAGAGGTGACCTTACAGAGATCATCAGCAAAATGGACAGTGTAAACCGACAAGGTCTTTTCCCCAGGGTGGGGGAGTCCAGGGCTAGAGGGGCCGAGGTTCAAGGGGAGAGCGGAAAGGGACCTAAGGGGCAACGTTTTCCCCCAGAGGGTGGTACGTGTATGGGATGAGCTGCCAGAGGAAGTGGTGGGGGCTGGTACAATGACAGCATTTAAGAGGCATCTGGATGGGGACATGGATAGGAAGGGTTTGGAGGGATATGGGCCGGGGGCTGGCAGGTGGGACTAGATTAGGTTAGATTCCCTACAGTGTGGAAACTTGCCCTTCGGCCCAACAAGTCCAACCACCCCTCTGAAGAGAAACCCACCCCAAACCCATTCCCCTACCCTATACTTACCCCTGACTAACACACCTAACACTGTGGGACAATTTCCCATGACCAATCCACCCTGACCTGCACATCCCTGGACACGATGGGACAATTTCCCATGGCCCATCCACCCTAACCTGCACATCCCTGGACACTATGGGACAATTTCCCATGGCCAATCCACCCTAACCTGCACATCCCTGGGCACTATGGGACAATTTCCCATGGCCAATCCACCCTAACCTGCACATCCCTGGACACTATGGGACAATTTCCCATGGCCCATCCACCCTAACCTGCACATCCCTGGGCACTATGGGACAATTTCCCATGGCCAATCCACCCTAACCTGCACATCCCTGGGCACTATGGGACAATTTCCCACGGCCAATCCACCCTAACCTGCACATCCCTGGGCACTATGGGACAATTTCCCACGGCCAATCCACCCTAACCTGTACATCCCTGGGCACTATGGGACAATTTCCCACGGCCAATCCACCCTAACCTGCACATCCCTGGGCACTATGGGACAATTTCCCACGGCCAATCCACCCTAACCTGCACATCCCTGGGCACTATGGGACAATTTCCCATGGCCAACCCACCCTAACCTGCACATCCCTGGGCACTATGGGACAATTTCCCACGGCCAATCCACCCTAACCTGCACATCCCTGGGCACTATGGGACAATTTCCCACGGCCAATCCACCCTAACCTGCACATCCCTGGGCACTATGGGACAATTTCCCATGGCCAATCCACCCTAACCTGCACATCTTTGGACTGTGGGAGGAAACCGGAGCACCCGGAGGAAACCCACACAGACACGGGGACAATGTGCAAACCCCACACAGACAGTTGGGAATCGAACCCAGGTCTCTGGTGCTGTGAGGCAGCCTGTGCTAACCACTGAGCCACCGTGACCGTCCCCCCACCCCCCATTAATCGAGGATATCTGGGTTAGCATGGATGAGTTGGGCCGAAGGGTCTGTTTCCATGCTGTACAGCTCTATGACTCTATGATTGCAAATCCTCTGACTCCGATGGGATGCATCCCTGGATATGGAAGGAAGCAGCTACAGGGATAGCAGAGGAACTTGTAGTGCTTTTCCAGGATTCCTCAAATTCTGGAGAATACCCAGAGGATTGGGAAATTACTAATGCAACACCCTTATTTATATAAAAGAACACAATGGAAAGCAGGCACACCTCTTGGTGTATTAGCTGAACATCTGTCATTGGGAAAATGTTCAAAACAAGGGATTAGATTAGAAATCCCACAAACTCCAGGTTAGAGTCCAACAGGTTGGAAGCACTCGCTCTCGGAACGCCAGTCCTTCATCAGGTAGTGGGGCAGGAGCGTAGGGCACAGAATTTATAATACAAGATCAAAGTGTCACGCAACTGATGAGATGTATTGGACAAACCGAGCTCGGTGTCAAGTCTTTAATCACTTAGAATAAGGATGCAGGTTTCAATTGATTAATATGTAAATCCCAGAACTTGTTTAAAATCTCCTTCTCCGAGATAACTTAAGGTTTCGCATTTTTAAAAAAAGTGACATCTCAGCTCTGACGATGCATTAAAGGCATGAGGTTAGAGTCTGTCTGTCTTGAGTCAGACTGGTTCTGTTTCTGAAGTAGGAATTTATAAAAAATATCAAATCTCTCACTCGGTGTTGCATAATTTTTAACTTTCATTCCAACACCGACACCTACACGTCATGAGTACAGAACGTTGAGAAAGAAATTGTACGATCAAGAAAAGTTGGAATGACACCGTGAAGGGGTGGGTCATGCCTGAGAAATTTACAGGAATTCTCTGAGGAGGAACAAACGGAATAGATAAAGGGGAAGGTGTGGATGTATTATATTGAATTTTTATAAAGGTGTGGGGCTCACGGGAGGTTGAGTGGAGGACTTCAAGACCTGGTTGTGGGGAGTTGGGCATCTTTTTAAAGTGAGATTTAACAAAGACACGAGGGGCAACTGTTTTCCCCAGAGGGTGGTCCGTGTGTGGGATGACCTTCCTGAGGAAGTGAGGGGGAGGGGGACAGTTACAACGTTTAAAAGGGATTTGGATAAGGGCATGGACAGGGAAGGGTTGGAGGGAGATGGGCCACGAGCAGGCAGTGGGGGGGACTGGGTTAGTTTGAGGAATAGGGTCAGCACGGATTGGATGGGCTGAAGGGTCTGTTTCTGTGCTGCGTGACCCAGTGACTCTATCAGGCTGTCTAATAAATGGTGATGGAGGTGGCATATGAGCGTGGAGAGGCGATTGACAGACAAACAGAAGACAGGGAGGTGGGATAAGAGGGAGAGTTTCAGAATGGCAGCCTGTAACAAGGGGAAAGTCATGGGGGGTCAGTACCAGGGCCACCTTGATTGACATTACTGAATGTCCTAAAGCTGAGCATGCTAATACCCAGGGGAATGCAAGTCTCATCGAGACCAAGAGATGTACAGCATGGAAACAGACCCTTCGGCCCAACCCGTCCATGCTG
This sequence comes from Hemiscyllium ocellatum, assembly GCF_020745735.1. Lineage (NCBI taxonomy): Eukaryota > Metazoa > Chordata > Chondrichthyes > Orectolobiformes > Hemiscylliidae > Hemiscyllium > Hemiscyllium ocellatum. Next base: position 39,130,070 of record NC_083438.1, read on the forward strand.
ACCCAGACATCCGAAACTAATATATACCCGTTTGCCAACACTTGGCCCACATCCCTCCAAAGGGGAAAGTGAGGACTGCAGATGCTGGAGGTCAGAGCTGAAAATGTGTTGCTGGAAAAGCGCAGCAGGTCAGGCAGCATCCAAGGAACAGGAGAGTCGACGTTTCAGGCATAAGCCCTTCATCCCGAAGATTGCTGAAGAAGGGTTCATGCCCGAAACATCGATTCTCCTGCTCCTTGGATGCTGTCTGACCTGCTGCGCTTTTCCAGCAACACATTTTCAGCCCATATCCCTCTAACCCCTTCCTATCCATGTCCCCATCCAGGTGCCTCTTAAATGTTGTCATTGTACCAGCCCCCACCACTTCCTCTGGCAACTCATCCCATACACGTACCACCCTCTGGGGGAAAAAGTTGCCCCTTAGGTCCCTTTTATATCTTTCCCCTCTCACCCTAAACCTATGCCCCTCTAGTTCTGGACTCCCCCACCCCAGGGAAAAGACCTTGTCTATTTACCCTCTCCATGCCCCTCATGATTTTATAAACCTCTATAAGGTCACCCCTCAGCCTCCGACGCTCCAGGGAAAACAGCCCCAGCCTGTTCAGCCTCTCCCTGTAGCTCAAACCCTCCCTACTTCCTCAGAAATGTTTTCTGCACCACTTAAAGTTGTGCAATGTCCTTCCTGTAGCAGGGAGATCAGAATTGGACACAGGATTCCAAAAGTGACCGAACCAATGTCTTGGACAGCCGCAACATGACCTCCCAACTCCTGTACACCTGAGACCCACAATGTCCCTGAGGGAGGGAATCCCAGGATTCTGACCCAGGAAGGAACGACCAATAGATTTCCAAGTCGGGATGGTGAGGGGCTCGGAGGGGAACTTGCAGGGGGGTGGGGTCCCCATGTACCTGCTGACCCTTGTCCTTCCAGATGGAAGGGGCCGTGGGTTTGGAAGGTGCTGCCTGAGGGTCTTTGGTGAGTTTCTGCAGAGCATCTTGTAGCTGGTACAACACTGCTGTTACTGAGGGGGTGGGGGTGGGGGGGGGGGGATGGTACACACTGCTGTTACTGAGGGGGTGGGGGTGGGGGGGGGATGGTACACACTGCTGTTACTGAGGGGATGGTACACACTGCTGTTACTGAGGGGGGGTGTGGGGGAGAGGGGGGGATGCTACACACTGCCGTTACTGAGGTGGGGGCGGGGGGAGGGAGGGGATGGTACACACTGCTGTTACTGAGGGGGGGGGGGGAGGGGATTAGATTAGATTTTTTTTATATGAAATCGTGAAGATTAGATTAGATTAGACTTACAGTGTGGAAACAGGCCCTTCGGCCCAACAAGTCCACACCGACCCGCCGAAGCGCAACCCACCCATACCCCTAACCTAACACTACGGGCAATTTAGCTTGGCCAATTCACCTGACCCGCACATCTTTGGACTGTGGGAGGAAACCGGAGCACCCGGAGGAAACCCATGCAGACACGGGGAGAACGTGCAAACTCCACACAGTCAGTTGCCCGAGTCGGGAATTGAACCCGGGTCTCAGGCGCTGTGAGGCAGCAGTGCTAACCACTGTGCCACCGTGCCGCCCTATTGGTACAACACTGCTGTTACTGAGGGGGGGTGGGGGGAGGGAGGGGATGGTACACACTGCTGTTACTGAGGGGGGGTGGGGGGGAGGGAGAGGATGGTACACACTGCTGTTACTGAGGGGGGTGGGGGGAAGGGAGGGGATAGTACACACTGCTGTTACTGAGGGGGTGGGAGGGAGGGGATGGTGCACACTGCTGTTACTGAGGGGGGGTGGGGGGGAGGGAGGGGATGGTACACACTGCTGTTACTGAGTGGGGGGAGGGAGGGGATGGTGCACACTGCTGTTACTGAGGTGGGGTGGGGGGAGGGGATGGTACACACTGCTGTTACTGAGGGTCGGTGGGGGGAGGGAGGGGATGGTACACACTGCTGTTACTGAGCGTTGGTTGGGGGAGGGAGCGAGGGGATGTTTGTGGGTGTGGGGCCAATCCAGCAGGGACTGCTTTGTCCCTGGATGGTGTCCATGGCAATCACAGATAGGGAAGAGACTGTAGCTTTCCCAGTGCCACCATCATCTTCATCTTCAACGCTGTACTGTCATCAGTGACCATTCCCACTACTGACCTTCTGATGGAGGGAAGGTCATTGATGAAGCAGCTGAAGATGGTTGGGTCAAGGACACTATCCTGAGAAACTCCTGCAGAGATGTCCTGGAGCTGAGATGACTGACCGTCCAACAACAACAATCTTCCTGTGTGCCAGGTATGACTTGGACCAACGTAGAGTTTGCCCCCTGATGCCCATTGATACCAGTTTTGCCAGGGCTCTGTGATGCCACACTCGGTCGAATGCAGCCTTGATGCCAAGGGCTGTCCCACTCCCCTCCCCTCGGGAATTCAGCTCCTTTGTCCATGTTTGACCCAAGGCTGGAATGAGGTCAGGACCCAAGGAGCATGAGATTTTAATTTGTGGTGATAATCTTGTGATTAACTTTCTCCATCACAGGAAGGTCATTCAGACTCTTAATTGGAATTAGCATGGGACTACTGGGCTCCGTTATCACCGTGGTTTTGGTGGTCATGTGTTACAGAAGGTAAGCATATTTAGATCTGAAAATGTGTTGCTGGTTAAAGTACAGCAGGTCAGGCAGCATCCAAGGAACAGGAAATTCGACGTTTCGGGCAAAAGCCATTCCCCTCATTCCTGATGTAGGGCTCTGGCCCGAAACGTCGAATTTCCTGTTCCTTGGATGCTGCCTGACCTGCTGTGCTTTAACCAGCAACACGTTTTCAGCTCTGATCTCCAGCATCTGCAGACCTCACTTTTTACCACAAACATATTTAGATCACACCCTCAAATACAATACAGAGCAACATTTGAAAAGATTTCTATCAAACCCCAGTTAGTCCCTTCTCGGAGCACCGTGCACAGTTCCAGTCTCCGTATCCCTCAGTCAGACCCACACTCGGAGCACCGTGCACAGTTCCAGTCTCCGTATCCCTCAGTCAAACCCACACTCGGAGCACCGTGCACAGTTCCAGTCTCTGTATCCCTCAGTCAGACCCACACTCGGAGCACTGTGCACAGTTCCAGTCTCTGTATCCCTCAGTCAGACCCACACTCGGAGCACCGTGCACAGTTCCAGTCTCCGTATCCCTCAGTCAGACCCACACTCGGAGTACCGTGCACAGTTCCAGTCTCTGTATCCCTCAGTCAGACCCACACTCGGAGCACTGTGCACAGTTCCAGTCTCCGTATCCCTCAGTCAGACCCACACTCGGAGCACCGTGCACAGTTCCAGTCTGTATCCCTCAGTCAGACCCACACTCGGAGCACCGTGCACAGTTCCAGTCTCCGTATCCCTCAGTCAGACCCACACTCGGAGCACCGTGCACAGTTCCAGTCTCTGTATCCCTCAGTCAGACCCACACTCGGAGCACCGTGCACAGTTCCAGTCTCTGTATCCCTCAGTCAGACCCACACTCGGAGCATTGTGCACAGTTCCAGTCTCTGTATCCCTCAGTCAGACCCACACTCGGAGCACCGTGCACAGTTCCAGTCTCCGTATCCCTCAGTCAGACCCACACTCGGAGCACCGTGCACAGTTCCAGTCTCCGTATCCCTCAGTCAGACCCACACTCGGAGCACTGTGCACAGTTCCAGTCTGTATCCCTCAGTCAGACCCACACTCGGAGCACCGTGCACAGTTCCAGTCTCCGTATCCCTCAGTCAGACCCACACTCGGAGCACCGTGCACAGTTCCAGTCTCTGTATCCCTCAGTCAGACCCACACTCGGAGCACCGTGCACAGTTCCAGTCTCCGTATCCCTCAGTCAGACCCACACTCGGAGCACCGAGCACAATTCCAGTCTCTGTATCCCTCAGTCAGACCCACACTCGGAGCACCGTGCACAGTTCCAGTCTCCGTATCCCTCAGTCAGACCCACACTCGGAGCACCGTGCACAGTTCCAGTCTCCGTATCCCTCAGTCAGACCCACACTCGGAGCACCGTGCACAGTTCCAGTCTCCGTATCCCTCAGTTAGATCGAAACTGAACAGCCTTGGCGGCAGGTTTCTCTCGAGGAGAGGAGTCTGAGAGGGCGACCTGATCACGGGGTTTACAATTCTGAAAGGGGGTCAACTCGGGGTGATGGAGAGACAATATTTCCACTTGGCGGGGGGGGGGAGAAAGAGACCGGAATGATGGGCCGTCAGTAGGAGACAGCTCTCAATAAATCCCATTGGGAATTCAGGAGACACGTCTTCAGCCCAGGGAGTGGGGGAGTGAGGGATTATGGAACTTGTTCCCAGGGCTGTGGTATTGACCCAGGGACCTGTGGATCTTCTCTGAATGTAATAATCTGTGCTCTGTCCTCTCAGGAAGTGGAAGAAGACCGATTCTACCAGCCCACAATGCATTGAGGCAACAAACACTGTCTACAGCGTGGTCATGAAACGGAATCAGGTTAGTGTGGAAACAGCAGGAAGTCCAATGCAGGGTAAGCTCTGTGAGGCCATTCTTCCCCTCTTAGCTAATACCCAATTCAACATGATTGAGTGATCGACTGTCCCACCCTCACTTCCAGGGGCTCAGAGATCGATCGATCTCACGGTCTAGAATATACTGAGCAATTATACTCTCCAAGGGAGAGAATTCCAAAGATATCAGCCCCCCGCCCACCCTGGCCGTGAACGCGTTTACTGTATTCCCAAACACAGACTGGGACCCCACACCCATCTCAGTCCCCAGATTTCCAGTCTCCAGTCTGGGTGGAGTGGGGGTGATGGGAGCAGCTTCTCTGAGCCCCTGTCCCCAGCTCAGCTCCTCCTGAAGTAACACAGCCAGTGGGGGATGTTTGTTATTGGAGTGAGACCCCTGCTCTCTTTCAGGACAGCACAGGAAGAGCCCACAGGCTGCAGTCAGAGGAATGACTGCTATTCACACTGGTGATGTAGTTTCAGGGATAAATATCAGCACCCAGGGCAATGATGCCTCAGCACTGACCTACCGACAGTGCAGCACTCCCTCAGCACTGACCCTCCGACAGTGCAACGCTCCCTCAGCACTGACCCTCCGACAGTGCGACGCTCCCTCAGCACTGACCCTCCGACAGTGCGACGCTCCCTCAGCACTGACCCTCCGACAGTGCGACGCTCCCTCAGCACTGACCCTCCGACAGTGCCCACTCCCTCAGCACTGACCCTCCGACAGTGCCCACTCCCTCAGCACTGACCCTCCGACAGTGCGGCACTCCCTCAGCACTGACCCTCCGACAGTGCCCACTCCCTCAGCACTGACCCTCCGACAGTGCCCACTCCCTCAGCACTGATGGAGAGACAGCGAGAGAGTGACAGAGAGCTAGAGAGAGAGACAGAGAGATACCGTGAGAGAGAGAGACAGAGACAGAGAGAGTGACAGACAGCTAGAGAATGATAGAGAGATAGAAAGAATGATATTCAAGTATGGAGAGGCAAAATGATAGAGTGATAATCAGAGAGAGGGAGAGAGAGAGAGAGATATGCTGAGGGAGGGAGAGAGAGAGATAGAGAAAGTGATATGCAGTGAGAGGTAGACAGTGAGACTGAGAGTGAGAGAGATGGGTGATAAACTGAATAAGAGTATCCACACTGTCCCCCGAAGTTGTTTGGTGTTGGATTGTGTTGCTGGGATATGTTGAGCAGGGCAAGGCGCTATCTAAATGCACATTGCTGAGCAGCATTGTCGGCTGATCCTGCTGCTGTTGTTGTTGTTGTATTCCCTGCAGGCGAAGGAGAGGACGGTGTATGAGAACTTGATGATGACCGAGAGCACGGACTCTCAGGGGCACACCCCTCCAGATGACCCTGTTGAATATGCGACCATTAACTTTGGGGCCAGCTCCCAGACCCAGGAGAGACAGAAACAAACAGGGGCCACTCGGTAATGTCTCAGTGAGGGCTAGAACCACCCAGTAACACCGGGAGCCTGTGGCACTGGAGAATGAGCCGGGTCTGGGACGAGGGATTGGCGCTGACTGGGTTACTTAGTGGGGGATAGTACGCAGCCTCCTGGCCAAATGGCCTATTCCTAGTCCCATCATTGCTACTACAGGGATTGCAAAATTGGTGACAGTGAAGGGGGTGAGCTAAGGTTACAGAGGGATCCTGATCAATTGGGTCAATGGGCTGAGGAGGGGCAGATGGAGTTTAATCTGGGTAAAGGTGAGGGGTTTATACAGTTAATGGTGGGCCCCTGGGGGACAGAGGGACCCAGGGGTTCAGGGACAGAATCCCTTTGGAGTCTGTGTCACATACAGACAGGGGGTGGCAAAGGGGTCTCACACCCTCCCCTTCATCGCTCAGCCCTTTGAGTGTAGGAGTTGGGAACATCATGTTGGGGTTGTACAGGACATTGGGGAGGTCCCTTCTGGAATACTGTGTCCAGTTCCGGTCTTCCTGTTATAGGAAGGATATTATTAACCTGGGGAGGGTTCCGGAGAGATTTCCCGGGATGTTGCTGGGAATGGGAGGGTTGGAGTTATAACGAAAGGCTGGAGAGGCTGGGAGTTTTTTCCCCGGAGCGTCGGAGGCTGAGGGGTGACCTTATAGAGGTTTATAAAACCATGAGGGGGACAGAGAGGGTGAATGGTGGGTGTCTATTCCCCCAGGGTGGGGGGGATTTGAAGACCGGGGGGGGCACATGTTTAAGGGGAGAGGAAAGGGATTTAACAAAGACGCGAGGGGCAACTGTTTTCCCCAGAGGGTGGTCCGTGTGTGGGATGACCTTCCTGAGGAAGTGGGGGGGGGGAGGGGGACAGTTACAACGTTTAAAAGGGATTTGGATAAGGACATGGACAGGGAAGGGTTGGAGGGAGATGGGCCAGGGACAGGCAGGGGGGAGGGGGGGAGGGGGAACTAGTTTAGTTCATTCGAGGGGTTAGGATCTGGAACGTACTGTCCGAGAACGTGGGGGAGGCAGGGACACACAAGGATTTCGAGGGGAAATTCGAGGTAATTCCAGGATTCTGATCTGGGAAGGAACGGTCGATCGATTTCCAAGTCGGGATGGTGAGGGGCTCAGAGGGGGACTTGCAGGGGGGAGTGTGGGGGTATGTGTTTAGAAGGTGTTTGGGGCGGGTGGGGGTGTATGGGTGTGGAGGGAGTTGTGGGTGGGGGGTGTATGCGTTTGGTGGGTGTTGGGGGTGGGGTGTGTAAGTGTTTGGAGGGTATTGTGTGGGGGGTGTATGAGTGTGGAGGGTGTTGGGGGTGGGGGGTGTATGGGTGTGGAGGGTGTTGGGGGTGAGGGGTGTATGGGTGTGGAGGGTGTTGGGGGTGAGGGGTGTATGGGTGTGGAGGGTGTTGGGGTTGGGGGTGTATGGGTGTGGAGGGTGTTGGGGTGGGGGGTGTATGGGTGTGGAGGGTGTTGGGGGTGAGGGGTGTATGGGTGTAGAGTGTGTTGGGGTGGGGGGTGTATGGGTGTAGAGGGTGTTGGGGGTGAGGGGTGTATGGGTGTGGAGGGTGTTGGGGGTGAGGGGTGTACGGGTGTGGAGGGTGTTGGGGGTGAGGGGTGTATGGGTGTGGAGGGTGTTGGTGAGGGGTGTATGGGTGTAGAGGGTGTTGGGGGTGAGGGGTGTATGGGTGTGGAGGGTGTTGGGGGTGGGGGGTGTATGGGTGTGGAGGGTGTTGGGGGTGAGGGGTGTATGGGTGTAGAGTGTGTTGGGGTGGGGGGTGTATGGGTGTGGAGGGTGTTGGGGTGGGGGGGTGTATGGGTGTGGAGGGTGTTGGGGGTGGGATGTGTATGCGTTTGGTGGGTGTTGGGGATGGGAGCTGTATGGGTGAGGAGGGTTTTGGAGATGGGGTGTATGGGTGTGGAGGGTGTTGGGGTGGGGGGTGTATGGGTGTGGAGGGTGTTGGGGGTGGGGGGTGTATGCGTTTGGTGGGTGTTGGGGGTGGGAGCTGTATGGGTGAGGAGGTTTTTGGAGATGGGGTGTATGGGTGTGTCATGTGTTAGGGTCTAGGGGTTATATGGGTTTGTTGTGTGACGGGGCTGAGGTTGGGGCAGATGTGAGGATCATATTTGACTCGAGGTTCCCCCCGGACCATCACCGGAATGAGGGGTGGGGTCAGGTTTCCAGTTTGTACCTGCTGACTGTTCACTATCTGCAGATCATCGAGTGTGTGTATGTGTGTGTGCATGCGTGTGTGTGTGTGTATATGTATGTGTGCATCTCTGTCTGTGTGTGTGTGTGTGCGTTTGTGTGTGTGTATATATATATATGTATGTGTGCATCTCTGTCTGTGTGTGTATGCATGTGTGTGTATATATGTATGTGTGCATCTCTGTCTGCGTGTGTGTGTATGCGTGTGTGCGTATATATGTATGTGTGCATCTCTGTCTGCGTGTGCGTGAGTGTATATGTATGTATTTGTGCATCTTTGTCTGCGTGTGTGTGTGCGTGCGTATATATATGTATGTGGGCATCTCTGTGTGTGTGCATGTGTGTGTATGCGTGTGTGTGTATATATGTACGTGTGCATCTCTGTCTGCGTGTGCGTGTGCGCGCGTGTGTGTGTGTATATATGTATGTATGCATATCTGTCTGCGTGTGTGTGTATGCGTGTGTGTGTGTATGCGTGTGTGTGAATGCATGTGTGTGTGTATATGTATGTGTGCATCTCTGTCTGCGTGTGTCTGTATGCGCGCGTGTGTGTACATATGTATGTGTGCATATCTGTCTGCATGTGTGTGTGCATCTCTGCATGTATGTGTGTATGCATGTGTGTGTGTATGCGTCTGTGTGTATGTATATATATGTATGTGTGCATCTCTGCGTGTGTGTGTATATGTATGTGTGCATCTCTGTCTGTGTGTGTGTATGCGTGTGTGCACATGTATGTGTGCATCTCTCTGCGTGTGTGTCTGTGTGTGTGCGTATATATGTATGTGTGCATCTCTGTGTGTGTGCGTGTGCATGTGTGTGTGTACATGTATGTGTGCATCTCTCTGCGTGTGTGTGCGTGTATGTATATATGTATGTGTGCATCTCTGTCTGCGTGTGTGCGTGTCTGTGTGTATGCGTGTGTGTGTATGTATGTGTGCATCTCTGTCTGCGTGTGTGTATATGCGTTTGTGTGTGTGTGTGTATATGTGTTTGTGTGTGTGTGTGTCTGTGTGTTTGTACGCACGCGCATTGGTGTGTCTCTGCGTGCATGCGGATGGGGAAGACACAGAGAGGAGAGGTCCCACAGATATTTATTGCTCCTTCCAGCTCACAGTGTGCTTTCTGACATTCACAGGGGGAAAGGGAAGAAGCCTCTGAAAGCGAGACCTGACAATGATCCGACTGTCATCTACAGCTTGATAAAGAAGGCACCACCTCCATCCCAGGTATAACAGCCCTCGTCCCTAAGAGGCTGGAGGGAGCGGGTTAGCGGAGGCTGGGTGGGGACACTCACTGGCTGGGTTCAATCCCAGAGACAGAGAGACACAGAGTGCAGACACGGCATTACATCCGAGAGCCCCCAGACCGTCCCATCGGAATGATGGCTCCAGAGGGGCCAGAGGGTCAGTACTGAGGGAGTGCCACTCTCTCCCATGTTCCCAGCAGACACCCTCCCATAATATGGGAATGATTCAGTGACAACAGAAGGAACCTTGGAACCTATAACCATCAGAGGGTCAGTGCTGAGGGAGTGCCGCACTGTCGGAGGGTCAGTGCTGAGGGAGTGCCGCACTGTCGGAAGGTCAGTGCTGAGGGAGTGCCGCACTGTCGCAGGGTCAGTACTGAGGGAGTGGGCACTGTCGGAGGATCAGTGCTGAGTGAGTGGGCACTGTCAGAGGGTCAGTGCTGAGGGAGTGGGCACTGTCAGAGGGTCAGTGCTGAGGGAGTGTCGCACTGTCGGAGGGTCAGTGCTGAGGGAGTGGGCACTGTCGGAGGGTCAGTGCTGAGGGAGTGGGCACTGTCGGAGGGTCAGTGCTGAGGGAGTGGGCACTGTCGGAGGGTCAGTGCTGAGGGAGTGTCGCACTGTCGGAGGGTCAGTGCTGAGGGAGTGCCACATTGTCGGAGGGTCAGTGCTGAGGGAGTGGGCACTGTCGGAGGGTCAGTGCTGAGGGAGTGCCGCATTGTCGGAGGGTCAGTGCTGAGGGAGTCAGTGAGATGTGTGTCAGTGTGTGTGTGTGTGTGCCAACACCTCCCTCTGCTGGTTATCAATGGTAGTTCAGATCTCCCTTTGTTCCAGCAACAATATTTCCATTTCTCTAGCACCTGACAGTCTCATGTACACGATCAAATCATCATAAAACCTCATCCTGAGGGAAGGACTCTCCAAGTGAGTCATGGATCATGTTCCAAAACTGGGCCCCAGCCTGTTACAGGAAATAAACCAACAGATTCATCGTCCCCTCTCTGTCAGAGATAGGGAGGGGGAGTAGGGGCTGGAGGGGGTTACAGAGATAGGGAGGGGGTGTAGGGGCTGGAGGGGGTTACAGAGATAGGGAGGGGGAGTAGGGGCTGGATGGGGTTACAGAGATAGGGAGGGGGGTGTAGGGGCTGGAGGGGGTTACAGAGACAGGGAGGGGGAGTAGGGGCTGGATGGGGGTTACAGAGATAGGGAGGGGGTGTAGGGGCTGGAGGGGGTTACAGAGATAGGGAGGGAGTGTAGGGTCTGGAGAGGGTTACAGAGATAGGGAGGGGGTGTAGGGGCTGGAGGGGGTTACAGAGATAGGGAGGGGGAGTTGGGGCTGGAGGGGGTTACAGAGATAGGGAGGGAGTGTAGGGGCTGGAGGGGGTTACAGAGACAGGGAGGGGGAGTAGGGGCTGGAGGGGGTTATGGAGATAGGGAGGGGGTGTAGGGGGTTACAGAGATAGGGAGGGAGTGTAGGGGCTGGAGGGGGTTACAGAGACAGGGAGGGGGAGTAGGGGCTGGAGGGGGTTATGGAGATAGGGAGGGGGTGTAGGGGCTGGAGGGGGTTACAGAGATAGGGAGGGGTTAGGGGCTGGAGGGGGTTACAGAGATAGGGAGGGGGTGTAGGGGCTGGAGGGGGTTACAGAGATAGGGAGGGAGTGTAGGGGCTGGAGGGGGTTACAGAGACAGGGAGGGGGAGTAGGGGCTGGAGGGGGTTATGGAGATAGGGAGGGGGTGTAGGGGCTGGAGGGGGTTACAGAGATAGGGAGGGGTTAGGGGCTGGAGGGGGTTACAGAGATAGGGAGGGGGTGTAGGGGCTGGAGGGGGTTACAGAGATAGGGAGGGAGTGTAGGGGCTGGAGGGGGTTACAGAGACAGGGAGGGGGAGTAGGGGCTGGAGGGGGTTATGGAGATAGGGAGGGGGTGTAGGGGCTGGAGGGGGTTACAGAGATAGGGAGGGGTTAGGGGCTGGAGGGGGTTACAGAGATAGGGAGGGGGTGTAGTGGCGTGAGGGGGTTACAGAGACAGGGAGTGTTGAGATGGAGATGACTGAGTCCCCACAGGCTGTGTTATTTGAGCCGGGATCAGTGATGGGGGATGACGAAACTGTTTCTTCACTTTGGGCTGTATACATTTCGAAATGTTCCCACATATTGCAGGGTTAATGGGAAACTATTGTGACAACATTACTGTCAGAACGGAAACAGATACTGACAGTGACCGCTCCCTCAGCACTGACCCTCCGACAGTGCCCATTCCCTCAGCACTGACCCTCCGACAGTGCCCACTCCCTCAGCACTGACCCTCCGACAGTGCCCACTCCCTCAGCACTGACCCTCCGACAGTGACCGCTCCGTCAGCACTGACCCTCCGACAGTGCCCACTTCCTCAGCACTGACCCTCCGACGGTGCCCACACCCTCAGCACTGACCCTCCGACAGTGCCCACTCCCTCAGCACTGACCCTCCGACAGTGCCCACTCCCTCAGCACTGACCCTCCGACAGTGCCCACTCCCTCAGCACTGACCCTCGGACAATGCGGCACTCCCTCAGCACTGATCCTCTGACAGTGCGGCACTCCCTCCGCACTGACCCTCTGACAGTGCCCACACCCTCAGCACTGACCCTCTGACAGTGCGGCACTTCCTCAGCACTGACTCTCCGACAGTGCCCACTCCCTCAGCACTGACCCTCCGACAGTGCGGCACTCCCTCAGCACTGACACTCCGACAGTGCCCACTCCCTCAGCACTGACCCTCCGACAGTGCCCACTCTCTCAGCACTGACCCTCCGACAGTGCGGCACTCCCTCAGCACTGACCCTCCGACAGTGCGGCACTCCCTCAGCACTGACCCTCCGACAGTGCCCACTCCCTCAGCACTGACCCTCCGACAGTGCTCACTCTCTCAGCACTGACCCTCCGACAGTGCTCACTCTCTCAGCACTGACCCTCCGACAGTGCCCACTCCCTCAGCACTGACCCTCCGACAGTGCCCACTCCCTCAGCACTGACCCTCCGACAGTGCCCACTCCCTCAGCACTGACCCTCCGACAGTGCCCACTCCCTCAGCACTGACCCTCCGACAGTGCGGCCCTCCCCTAGTCCCGGTGAGTGATAATGGGAGTTGTCTGTTTCCTGAGGGTTTCAGTGAGATGCCTGTCCCTGAGCGAGGGAGGGAATCTGTCCCTGACAGAAGGACAGTTTGTTTCTGTCAGGCCATTCTGGCATTCACCCTCTCTGCTTTCCCCCTACCACCCTCTCCCTTAGGTGACCAGTGATGATTATGAAAACGTTGTTCACTTATTTGCCAAAGGGGATGATTCCAGTGAGGATGAGCTGAATTACACGTCCGTGCTCCATCTGAACTCCCCTGGTAACCGTCCCCATCGCCGCGGCTCTCGGGATGACAATGAATACACCAGCATCAAGTTTTAATCACGGTATGTCCCCTCCCTGACTGAGATCCACCGCTACAGGGCACAGTGTCTCCGAATATCACTGTCCTGTTTGGATGGAGAGAGAGAGAGAGGGAGGAGAGAGAGAGAGAGAGAGGGAGCGATATACAGGGAGAGCTAGAGGGAGAGATGGAGGAAGGGAGAGTGATCGAAGGAGGGAGAGAGATGGAAGGAGAGAGAGAGATAGAGGGAGAGAGAGAGGGGGGGAGAGCGCGATAGAAGGAGGGAGAGATATATAGGGAGAGCTAGAGGGAGAGATGGAGGAAGGGAGAGAGTTGGAAGGAGGGAGAGAGATAGAGGGAGGGAGCGATAGTTAGAGGGAGAGTAAGAAATAGAGGGACAGAGATAGAGGGAGAGAATGAGACAGAGGGAGAGAGATAGAATGAGAGAGAGAGATCGAGGAAGAGATGGAGGGAGCGGGAGAGAGAGACAGAGAGTGAAGAGACTGAGGTTGGGGGAGGGAGAGATTCAGTGAGAGAGAGAGAGTGAGATAGATTGAGGAGGAGGGAGACAGTGAGAGAGAGAGAGATAGAGGGAGAAAGTGGGAGTGAGATAGAGAGACAGAGTGAGAGAACGAATGACAATGAGATAAAGGGAGTGAGGGAGATGAGAGAGAGAGTGAGTGAGGGAGAGAGTGAAAGGATGAGACTGAGATAGAGTGAGATTGAGAGAGGGTGTGAGGGAGAGATTGTGAGACAGTGAGTGTGAGAGAGAATGAGAGTGAACTGAGCGAGTGGGAGAGAGAACAAGGCACCGAGAGATCGCTGAAGATTTTGTAATGTACGTTCACTTGGATTGACTGAGGGAGAGGGAGGATGTGGGACTGACTCCCACTGGGAGTGGGGAATGTGGGACTGACTCCCACAGGGAGTGGGGAATGTGGGACTGACTCCCACTGGGAGTGGGGAATGTGGGACTGACTCCCACAGGGAGTGGGGAATGTGGGACTGACTCCCACAGGGAGTGGGGGGATGGGAATGTGGGGAGATGTGAGGATGTGTTGGGGGAGTGAAAGCTGGAATGCAGCAGAGACAGCAGCACACAGCCAACGGGCCAAGTGGCCTCTTTCATGGGTAGTTTACTAATTCTGCCATTCTCTCTCTCTCTCTCTCTATGTCGTTCTCCCTCCGTCACATTCCCTGGTTCCAGCTTTTACTGTTACCATAGATAACTGTGGACAAGCCTCACATACCGAGGCATTTCCTGTATAAAGTCCAGAGGGGAGATCTCACTGAATATTGTTATCGAAATGTGCATCCAGTGGAGAGTGGCAACAGGAGCAGGTTACACTGAAGATGGACATCAATAATCACATTGGGAGAGCCGTGCACAGTTCCAGTCTCCGTATCCCTCAGTCAGACCCACACTCGGAGCACCGTGCACAGTTCCAGTCTCCGTATCCCTCAGTCAGACCCACACTCGGAGCACCGTGCACAGTTCCAGTCTCCGTATCCCTCAGTCAGACCCACACTCGGAGCACCGTGCACAGTTCCAGTCTCCGTATCCCTCAGTCAGACCCACACTCAGAGCACCGTGCACAGTTCCAGTCTCCGTATCCCTCAGTTAGACCCACACTCGGAGCACTGTGCACAGTTCCAGACTCCGTATCCCTCAGACAAGGTTCGGATGCTGATGAACATGATGCTGTGGGTGTCGGGAATGTTTAGTTGGCTGGAACAGGCATAAGGAAGTTCTCCCAGGAATGTGGGTCATGTGTTGCTAGCTCCAGCCAATGTGGCCTCAGTCCCTGCGTTGCGATGTTTCCCTGCTAACCCCGAGGGGGTGGGGAGGTGGGACTGCATTTTCTGATTTGAATATTGCCTTTTAGAGGAGCATTGTGAAACCCATGGGATACGGAAACAACTTCGACCTGGACCAATCCACCAGCTCACACCTCCACCTCAGAATCCTTCTCCCTCATGGGATAGCAGGGCAGGAGGGGGGGTTACAGAGACAGGGAGGGGGTTACAGAGACAGGGAGGGGGTTACAGAGATAGGGAGGGGTGTAGGGGTTGGAGGGGGTTACAGAGATAGGGAGGGGGTGTAGGGGCTGGAGGGGGTTACCGAGATAGGGAGGGGGTTACAGAGATAGGGAGGGGGTGTAGGGGCTGGAGGAGGTTACAGAGATAGGGAGGGGGTGTCAGGGCTGGAGGGGGTTACAGAGATAGGGAGGGTGTGTAGGGGCTGAATACGTTGGGGGAACTGGGTCAGCAGAGTGTGGGATCTGGTGAGTTTTGAGTCGAGGTGGGAGAATATTGGGGAAGACAATGAGAGATGGTACAGAGTAATTAATCATCTCTAAATAAAGTTGTGATGACATTGTACATAACCCCAGTCAGTCTGGGCGCCATTTGAGTGATTGTATTTTTTCTGACATGTGACTGTAAATTTGCAATTAAAGGATTTAAGAGATTCTGTTTGTGTGGATCATATCCCCAGGGAACTCACACAGCCCCTGAGAGGGTCAGAGACATTTCTCTATCTCTGAGGGAGAGTCAGTGCTGAGGGAGTGCCGCACTGTCGGAGGGTCAGTGCTGAGGGAGTGGGCACTGTCGGAGGGTCAGTGCTGAGGGAGTGGGCACTGTCGGAGGGTCAGTGCTGAGGGAGTGCCGCACTGTCGGAGGGTCAGTGCTGAGGGAGACTGGGTGAGAAGGAGAGGCCTGGGGGGATAGACCTGGGGATTGAGATGGAAATGGAGAGGGCAGTGAAGGATTAAGGAGGGGAGGGGGGGGGGAGCTGTGGGAAGTTCAGGGGATGAGGCACTGAGTCCAATGTTCAGAGTGACGCGGGGAGAGGTCCAGGAGGACAGTGACAGAGAGCGGGTCTCCCGGGATCCCTGGGAGGTCAGCATTCACTCTCAGCCACTCCAGTGATCCAGTTCAAACCCCACCCCGTGGGATCCTGCTGTGCCCTGTGCTCCCTCTGCGAGATCTCCCCAAAATCCTGGACAGAGGCAGCATAGACTCCCTTCTCTGTCTTGGAGGGAGTGGGTACCCCTTCGTGGGGTTAGCGTGGGCATGATTAGGTCCTGGGATCAGACTCTGTAATGCCCACATCCCCTCCCACCACCCCGAGAGAGAGAGACAGAGAGAGAGAGACAGAGTTCTGCCTGAACATTGCGAGTTGAGGCCAAGTCTTTTACTTCATGGTCTGTGCCACACCTGTCACATACACGGTCACTTCCTGTCTCGGCACAGTCAACACCAGACAGGCAACAGAGTCCCTCAAATCACCATGTCCTGGAGGTCCCATCCAAACCTCAGCGTTCCGACACTCTTCCTGAGAGCGCGCTGGGAAATTCCGCACCGTTCCCAAACACCAACCACATGCCCGAAGGAGGCCATTCGCCCCGTCACGTTTGCTGCTCTCCCGCTCGTCCAGGCGTCAGTCTCCTCCAGTGATCTCTCTCTCTCTCTCTCTCTCACAATAGAGTCACACAGCAAGGAAACAGGCCCTTCGGCCCAACCCGTCCATGCTGACCCAGATATCCCAACCCAATCTAGTCCCACCTGCCAGCACCCGGCCCATATCCCTCCAAATCCTTCCTATCCATGTCCCCATCCAGATGCCTCTTAAATGTTGTCATTGTACCAGCCCCCACCACTTCCTCTGGCAGCTCATCCCATACACGTACCACCCTCTGGGGGAAAACGTTGCCCCTTAGGTCCCCTTAGGTGTCTTTGCCTGATGGAATTTTGACTTGCAAAACGTTTCACAGTGAGATTCCACTTTCAGGAAGCAGGGGGGACCGGTCTTCAGGGACCCAGCACCCTCCCGCCCCCACCCATCCACTCGCTGAGGTGGGGGGGGGAGGTGTGTGTAAAATCCCACTGATGAACTCCTCCCCCCATACTGAAGAAATTCCTCATCTCCATCTTCGAAGGGTAACTCCCTCCCCTTATATAACTCCACCCCTTGCTCTCGTTCTAGACTCCCCCCTCCCCCCCACGAAAGGGGAAGTGGTAGGGGTGGGGAGGGGGCAAACATTCCCTCCCCAGCACAGTGGGAGCAAGACTTCCCCAACTTTCTACCCCTTTTGTAATACCGGCCGACGCTGCACCCCCTCTTCCTGCCCATCAGGGCGCGGGGCTGACTGTTCAGTCTCCCAGATCCCACTGCCGCGTTCCCCGCTATGTCCCGCTCGCAATGGAAAAGGGGGACAGTCTCAGCACAACGGGCCGAAAGGTCTCCAGCGATCGACTCCGGGAAGGAGATCAGTAAGGGGAACTGGGAAGGCACAGGGAGATTCACACACCCTCCTCATTCCTGAAGAAGGGCTCATGTCCGGAACGTCGATTCTCCTGCTCCTCGGATGCTGCCTGACCTGCTGCGCTTTTCCAGCAACACAGTTTTCAGCTCTGATCTCCAGCATCTGCAGTCCTCACCTTTCCCACAGGGAGATTCCGGCCAGGAATACGATGGGAAGGCGGTGGCGTGGGACAATTTCGACTGAGTGGGGAGGAGATTTAAACGGGAAATGTTTCCGATAACAGAGAGGGAGGGGGAGACGTGCCCCTTTCCCAGTTACATTCACCTTGGGAGGTTAGGGGGAGACCGGGATAGAGAGAGAGAGAGAGATCTGCGCAGGGGGAGGGCCGGATGCCCACACTCGGAGCTGGGTCCGGGAGGGAGATTCCGAGGGGAGGGGTCGAGGGCAGATTCCGTTGGTGCCAGGATTCCGGATGCAGCCGCCCTGGGGTGTGGGGGGTGGGGAGGAGGGGAGGGCTGAGCATCAGGCCTCACCTTGAGGGAGGGGCTGGGGCAGGTTCACATCCCAGAGAAACCCAAGGGGAGGGACCGCTCCCTGGAGACAATCCCCAGAGGGAGACCCTCCTCCCCCCTCATGGGGCAAATATGTCAACCACCCCACACCCTCCAACATCCCACCCCCAAATCCCGGGAGGACATCAACTTGTACCGTCACAGAGAGAGGGAGGGGGTGTAGGGGCTGGAGGGGGTGACAGAGATAGGGAGTGGGGGGGTGAGGGGGCGGGGGGCGGGGGGGGGTGAGGGGGTGAGGGGGTGAGGGGGGCGGGGGGGCGGGGGGGGGGGGGGTGAGGGGGTGAGGGGGTGAGGGGGTGGGGGGGTGAGGGGGCGAGGGGGTGGGTGGGTGAGGGGGTGAGGGGGGCGGGGGGTGGGGGGGTGAGGGGGGCGGGGGGGTGAGGGGGTGAGGGGGTGGGGGGTGAGGGGGGGGGGGGCGGGGGGGGGGGTGGGGGGGTGAGGGGGTGGGGGGGTGGGGGGGGTGAGGGGGGGGGGGGTGGGGGTGGGTGAGGGGGTGAGGGGGCGGGGGTGGGGGGGGGGTGAGGGGGGGGGGGGGCGGGGGGCGGGGGGGGTGAGGGGTGGGGGGGTGGGGGGGTGAGGGGGTGGGGGGTGAGGGGGTGAGGGGGTGCGGGGGTGGGGGGTGAGGGGGTGAGGGGATGGGGGGTGAGGGGGTGAGGGGGTGGGGGGGGGGGGGGTGAGGGGGTGCGGGGGTGAGGGGGTGAGGGGGTGGGGGGGTGAGGGAGTGAGGGGGTGGGGGGGTGAGGGGGTGATGGAGTGAGGGGGTGGGGGGGTGAGGGGGTGAGGGGGGTGGGGGGGTGAGGGGGTGGGGGTGAGGGGGTGGGGGGTGGGGGGGTGCCTCACTGCAGTTTGATCTCAGCGTACTGAGTACTGTCCCTGTTGCCCACGATCCCATGGGAAGGCTGGGATTTGGTGAAGTCGATGCAGGCATAGTGAAGCTCCACACGGTCAGACACCGGGAGATGCTCCCCGTTCTCCGTCTGCCTCCCCGCGCTCACCTCACTCCCTCCCTCACACCTGCACTCAGCCTCCTCCTCCGTCTCCTCCACCTCGTCCTCCACCTCGTCCTCCACCTCCTGGAACACAAACCAGCCAATCAATATCGCAGGAGGCCATTCAGCCCCTCCTCCTCCAGCCTGTTACACAGGAACAGGAGGCCACTCAGCCCCTCCTCCTCCAGCCTGTTACACAGGAACAAGAGGCCACTCAGCCCCTCCTCCTCCAGCCTGTTACACAGGAACAAGAGGCCATTCAGCCCCCCAGCCTGTCTCCTTTCTCAATGAGAGGACTGCTCTACACCTTCTCTCTGGAACCCTTAACCCCAACAGAAAGAACCCCACCCGCTTTCAATTCCGACTGAGTGGGACAGATTTTTCAGGGGAGTTTTCAGGGAGCTGGGGGAACGGTAAAGTGTCCCCCTCCCCTCCGATTCTCCCCTGTCCCTCTCTGCTGGGGTTGGGGGGCAGTGGATCCTGATATACCTCGCTCCCCCTGCCCCACCCAGCTCCAATTTAAATGATCCCTGCCCCCCTTTCCCTCGCCCCCACTTCCCTGGTGTCCCAGACTCACCCCACCCAGGGGAGGGGAGGGGGGGGGGGGGGGGGGGAGGGTGGGGAGTGCTGGTAAACCCCTCCCTCTGCAGTTGGGACGTCTAAATGTTGATTAACTGAGTGAGCCGGTTAACCGAATTAACCTGAACCTGCTACAAGCCGGGAGCAGAAACGGACTCAAAAGCAACCCGCAGATTTAACTCAAACTATCCCTTTGGGGGCCTTGGGATAATAATTTAGCTCAGTATCCCCCCCCCCCCCCCCCCCCGGGCCACGTGCGGTGCAGGGCCGGGAGGAAATGGGTCGATTTCTCCAGGACATGGGGAAGAGATCGCACGTTCGAAGGGCCATCACCACCCCTCCCGAAGGGCTGAACAGCCTCCTCGGGTGATCGCCACAGCCCCAATGCTGGTCTCCGACCCACCGGCCGTGCAGAGGATACAAGGATCGAGCGAGGGGGCGGGGGGGCAGGTAGGACTGAGGAGGGGTTGGACAGGTTGGGGAATAACGTGGGAAAGTGTGAGGTTCTGCACTTTGGGAGGAAGGATAGAGGCAGGGACTGTCTTCGAAATGGGGAGAAAATTCAGAAATCTGAAATGCCGAGACTTGGGAGTTTTAGTCCGGGATTCTCTCAGGGTCCACTTGCAGGTGGAGTCAACAGGGAACTGCAATCATCTCGGGAAGACTTGAATATAAAAGCATGGACGTACGTCTGAGGCTCTATAAGGCTCTGGTCAGACCACATTTGGTATATTGTGTAGTGTTGGGCCCCATATCTCAGGGAGGATGTACTGGCCCTGGAGCATCTTCAGTGTAGGTGCATGAGAATGGTCCCAGGCATGAAAACTTAACATGTGAGGAATGTGGAGGGCTCTGGGTCTATACTCAGTGGAGTTTAGATGGATGAGGGGTCATCTAATAGAAACTTACAGAAT
>NC_083438.1:39157709-39164631 GCF_020745735.1 Hemiscyllium ocellatum
GATACTCATAAATCCTATCCCTCAGTACCCTTTCCATTACTTTGCCTACCACAGAAGTAAGACTAACTGGCCTGTAATTCCCTGGGTTATCCCTATTCCCTTTTTTGAACAGGGGCACAACATTCGCTACTCTCCAGTCCCCTGGTACCATCCCCGTTGACAGTGAAGACGGAAAGATCATTGCCAATGGCTCTGCAATTTCCTCTCTTGCTTAACCACATAATCCTAGGATATATCCCGTCAGGCCCGGGGGACTTGTCTATCCTCAAGTTGTTCAAAATGTCCAACACATCTTCCTTCCTAACAAGTATCTCTTCTAGCTTACCAGTCCGTTTCACACTCTCCTCTTCAACAATATGGTCCCTCTCGTTCGTAAATCCTGAAGAAAAGTACTCATTCAAGACCTCTCCTATCTCTTCCGACTCAATACACAATCTCCCACTACTGTCCTTGATCGGACCTACCCTCGTTCTCGTCATTCTCATGTTTCTCACATACGCATAAAATGCCTTGGGGTTATCCTTGATCCTATCCGCCAAGGATTTTTCATGCCCTCTCTTAGCTCTCCTAATCCCTTTCTTCAGGTCCCTTCTGGCTATCCTGTATCCCTCCACTGCCCTGTCTGAACCCTGTTTCCTCAACCTTATGTAAGCCTCCTTCTTCCTCTTTACTCGACATTCAACCTCCCTCATCAACCAAGGCTCCCTCACACGACCATTTCTTTCCTGCCTGATAGGTACATACATATCAAGGACACGTCGTATCTGCTCCTTGAAAAAGTTCCACATTTCCACCACATCCTTCCCTGACAGCCTATGCTCCCAACTTATGCTCCTCAGATCCTGTCTTACAGCATCGTAATTTCCCTTCCCCCAATTGTAAAATCTACCCTGTTGCACGCACCTATCTCTCTCCATAACCAAGGTGAAAGTCACAGAATTGTGGTCACCATCACCAAAATGCTCACCCACTAACAAGCCCATCACTTGTCCCGGTTCATTACCGAGTACCAAATCCAATATGGCCTCCCCTCTGGTTGGACAATCTACATACTGAGTTAGAAAAGCTTCCTGGACACACTGCACAAACACCGCCCCATCCAATCTACTTGATCTAAAGAGCTTCCAATCAATATTTGGGAAGTTGAAGTCACCCATGACTACGACCCTGTGGCTTCTGCACCTTTCCAAAATATGTTTCTCCACATCCCTGCTGCTATTGGGGGGCCTATAGTAAACACCCAACAAGGTGACTGCACCTTTCCTATTTCTGACTTCAGCCCATACTACCTCCAAAGGCAGATCCCCCTCAAACTGCCTTTCTGCAGCCGTTACACCATTTCTAATTAGCAATGCCACCCCCCCTCCTTTTTTACCACCCTCCCTAATCTTACTGAAACATCTGTAACCAGGAACCTCCAACAACCATTCCTGTCCCTCATCTATCCACGTTTCCCTGATGGCCACAACATCGTAGTCCCAGGTACCGATCCACGCCTTAAGTTCACCCACCTTATTTCTGATACTCCTTGCGTTGAAGTATATGCACTTGAACCCATCTCTGTGTCCGCAAGTATTCCCTGTCAGTGTTACCTTCTCCACAGCCTCCCTACATTCTTGGACATCCTGACACACAGCTAGCTTACTTGCTGGACTACAAGTCCGGATCCCATCCCCCTGCCAAATTAGTTTAAACCCCCCCGAAGAGTGCTAGCAAACCTACCCCCCAGGATATTGGTGCCCTTCGGGTTCAGGTGCAACCCGTCCTGCTTGTACAGGTCCCACCTTCCCCAGAATGCAGTCCAATTGTCCAAATACCTGAAGCCCTCCCTCCTACACCATCTTTGCAGCCACGTGTTCAACTGCACTCTCTCTCTATTCCTTGCCTCACTGTCACGTGGCACCGGCAACAACCCAGAGATGACGACTCTGTCTGTCCTAGCTTTTAGCTTCCAGCCTAACTCCCTGAGCTCTTGAATGACCTCCCCACCCTCTTCCTACCTATGTCGTTGGTGCCAATGTGTACCACGACTTCTGGCTGCACACCCTCCCCCTTAAGGATTCTGAAGACACGGTCCGAGACGTCTCGGACCCTGGCACCCGGGAGGCAACAAACCATCCGAGAGTCTCGCCCATGTCCACAGAACCGCCTGTCCGTCCCTCTAACTAGAGAGTCTCCTATAACTAGCGCTCTCCTCCTCTCCCCCTTTCCCTTCTGAGTCTCAGAGCCGGACCTCGTGCCACAGACCCCGTCACTGCAGCTTACACCTGCAAGGCTGTCCCCCCCCCAACAGTTTCCAAAGCTGTATACTTATTGTTTAGGGGAACGACCACAGGGGAACCCTGCACTGCCTGCTTCTTCCCCTTCCCGCCTCTAACTGTTACCCAGCTACCTCTGTTCTCCGGCGTAACTATGTCCCTGTAGCTTCTATCAATCACCCTCTCAGCCTCTCGAATAATCCTCAGTTCATCCAACTCCAGCTCCCGTTCCCGAACGCGGTCTGTGAGGAGCTGGAGCTGGCTGCGCTTCCTGCAGGTGCATCGGTGGTCACCCCTAACCTCAAACATCCTGCAGGAGGAACATTCCACTGCCTGCGCTGCCATAACTCTACACGTAGTCTCCGAAACAAGAACACTACGTAGCTAACCTGTTCAGCCGACTGAGTCCCTCTTTGATTAGGTTAGAGGAGGAAGGAGGGTGGGAGACACCACATGTGTAGTGTCTCAGGTTCCTTCACCACTCAAATAACAATCACTTAATCGGAGCACCATGCACAGTTCCAGTCTCCGTATCCCTCAGTCAGACCCACACTCGGAGCACCGTGCACAGTTCCAGTCTCCGTATCCCTCAGTCAGACCCACACTCGGAGCACCGTGCACAGTTCCAGTCTCCGTATCCCTCAGTCAGACCCACACTCGGAGCACCGTGCACAGTTCCAGTCTCCGTATCCCTCAGTCAGACCCACACTCGGAGCACCGTGCACAGTTCCAGTCTCCGTATCCCTCAGTCAGACCCACACTTGGAGCACCGTGCACAGTTCCAGTCTCCGTATCCCTCAGTCAGACCCACACTCGGAGCACCGTGCACAGTTCCAGTCTCTGTATCCCTCAGTCAGACCCACACTCGGAGCACCGTGCACAGTTCCAGTCTCTGTATCCCTCAGTCAGACCCACACTCGGAGCACCGTGCATAGTTCCAGTCTCTGTATCCCTCAGTCAGACCCACACTCGGAGCACCGTGCACAGTTCCAGTCTCTGTATCCCTCAGTCAGACCCACACTCGGAGCACCGTGCACAGTTCCAGTCTCTGTATCCCTCAGTCAGACCCACACTCGGAGCACCGTGCACAGTTCTGGTTCAGATTGCTGGGTTTGAGCGGGACAGGGAGAATGTAAAGGCTGCAGTCCTGACTGGGGTGAGAGTGGGAACAGTGTTGTCTTTCACGGACAGGGATAAGTTGCTTACCTTTGACAGAAGAGAGATATCAGACACAGTAACAGCAACATGACCAGCATCGCGAGGGCTCCAACTATAACGGCCAACACCAAGTTCACAAGGTGTCGTTCCTCTGAAATACAAACACAACACTCACCCTGAGTCGATGCTCGGTAGAAGATACCCTACTCTGACATCACTGTTATATCTGACAGAGAGAGGCACTGTCTCACACACAGAATGGCATCATTACCATGAGTCACATTGCACTGTCGGGGGGACAGTGCTGAGGGAGTGGGCACTGTCAGAGGGTCAGTGCTGAGGGAGTGGGCACTGTCAGAGGGTCAGTGCTGAGGGAGTGGGCAATGTCGGAGGGTCAGTGCTGAGGGAGTGGGCACTGTCGGAGGGTCAGTGCTGAGGGAGTGGGCACTGTCGGAGGATCAGTGCTGAGAGAGTGGGCACTGTCGGAGGGTCAGTGCTGAGGGAGTGGGCACTGTCAGAGGGTCAGTGCTGAGGGAGTAGGCACTGTCGCAGGGTCAGTGCTGAGGGAGTGGGCACTGTCAGAGGATCAGTGCTGAGGGAGTGGGCACTGTCGGAGGGTCAGTGCTGAGGGAGTGGGCACTGTCGGAGGGTCAGTGCTGAGGGAGTGGGCACTGTCGGGGGGACAGTGCTGAGGGAGTGGGCACTGTCAGAGGATCAGTGCTGAGGGAGTGGGCACTGTCGGAGGGTCAGTGCTGAGGGAGTGGGCACTGTCAGAGGGTCAGTGCTGAGGGAATGTGCACTGTCGGAGGGTCAGTGCTGAGGGAGTGCCGCACTGTCGGAGGGTCAGTGCTGAGGGAGTGCCGCACTGTCGGAGGGTCAGTGCTGAGGGAGTGGGCACTCTTGGAGGGTCAGTGCTGAGGGAATGCCACACTGTCGGAGGGTCAGTGCTGAGGGAGTGGGCACTGTCGGAGGGTCAGTGCTGAGGGAGTGCCACACTGTCGGAGGGTCAGTGCTGAGTTTACATGGAGGTTTGGCATGTCCTGGAGTTCTGGGATCAGACTGTGCCTGTGAGCCCGGTGATGTGGCACTCTTACCTTTGACCCAGAGGTACACCTTGAACGAGGATGTCCCGTGGGGGTTTTGAACTGAGCAGGATACCACCACTTCCTCTTCATCCTGGTGTCCCGTCAGGATCAGGAATCCCTTCACCAGATGCCCCTCTCGGACCTGCTCAGACACAAACCCTCCATGTGTTTGGTTACCGCTGAGGTTGGCATGGGGCAGGTGCCAGGTGATAACTGCCGGAGGGTTGGAGTTGGCCGCACAGACGCAGGTGATCCCCTCTGCCCTCTCTGCACATTTCGACTCCCAGGAAATCTCCGGGCCATCTGAGGAAGGAATGAGAGAGAGAGAGAGAGAGAGACAGGGACAGAGAGAGAGAGAGACAGAGACAGAGAGAAAGAGAGAGAGAGGTGTCCATGAAGCGTAGATTAATGACACATATCTTGCTGCTCATCCTCTGTTTGGCTGTGAGAGCCGCCATTCAGCCCATTGAGCCTGCACTGACCCTCCCAAAAGCAATCCCACCAGACCTACATACACATCCCTGGGCACTATGGGACAATTTCCCACGGCCAATCCACCCTAACCTGCACATCCCTGGGTACTATGGGACAATTTCCCATGGCCAATCCACCCTAACCTGCACATCCCTGGGCACTATGGGACAATTTCCCATGGCCAATCCACCCTAACCTGCACATCCCTGGCACTATGGGACAATTTCCCATGGCCAATCCACCCTAACCTGCACATCCCTGGGCACTATGGGACAATTTCCCATGGCCAATCCACCCTAACCTGCACATCCCTGGACACTATGGGACAATTCCCCATGGCCAATCCACCCTAACCTGCACATCTTTGGACTGTGGGAGGAAACCCACACAGACACAGGGAGAATGTGCAAACTCCACACAGACAGTCGCCTGAGGGTGGGATCGAACCGGGGTCCCTGGTGCTGGGAGGCAGCAGTGCTAACCACCAAACCACCTGGTCCTAGCTTCTCCCCTTATCCTTCATCAATTACAACTGTGTTCAGGTCACTCAACGTGAAGCGTTAAGGCTGATCTGTCTTCGCCAAAGCTGCCTGACCTGCTGAGATTCTGATTTACAGACTGTGCGCTTCTTTCAGTTTTTATTTCGCTCTCACTCCTTCTTAGAAACATTCACCGTTTCTGCCCTGAATGCTTTTGGACTCCCCCACCCCAGGGGGAAAAGACCCTGTCTATTTACCCTCTCCGTGCCTCTCATGATTTTATAAACCTCTATAAGGTCACCCCTCAGCCTCCGACGCTCCAGGGAAAACAGCCCCAGCCTGTTCAGCCGCTCCCTGTAGCTCAGACCCTCCAACCCTGGCAACATCCTTGTCAATCTTTTCTGAACCCTTTCAAGTTTCACAACATCTTTCCGATCGGAAGGAGACCAGAATTGCACGCAATATTCCAATAGCGGCCTAACCAATGTCCTGTACAGCCACAACATGACCCTCCCAACTCATTCCATAGTGAGGAGGTGATGGCCCCAGCGATATTATTGCGGTGGTTTTAATCCAGAGACCCAGGTAATGATTGCGGGAGTCAGGTTCAAATCCAACTGCGGAATTTGGTGGAATTGGTATCCAATGAACATCTGTAATTAATAATCTTGTGATGACCATTTTGGGAAACTCCTATCTGGGTCATTAATGTCCTTCAGGGAGGGAAACGGCCCATCCTTACCTGGTCTGGGCCTATACGTGACTCCAGTCCCACAGCAATGTGGGTGACTCGTAACTGCCCTCTAGGGCAATGAGGGGGGGCAATGAGGGAGGGGCAAGCCGAAGATGCCCTCATCCCGACAGTGAGCAAATGGAAAAGCTGAGTGTACCGAGCACCTTCAGCATCACACCCCGGTCGACCTTGGACTCTGCTCCCCGACGCGGGGCGCTACGCGAATGAAGACTTACACTCGACGTTGAGGTGGAACGGCGCCGACTCGTCCGTCCCCAGATCGTTGCTGACTCGACAGAAAAACACGGCCTTCTCTCGGCGTGAGACCGAGGGCAGGGTCAGGGTCTCGCTGACGGCGATGACCTGCGGTGGGTGGCCCGGAACCTTCCGGATCCAGCTGTAGTTCCGGGCCGGGGGGTGGCTCTCGGACTGGCACCTCAGGGTGACGTCGCACCCCTCTCGGATCCCGGCGCCCCCTGTTGGCACCATCACCAAGACCTCCTTCGGGGAGTCTGGAAAACAGGGTAGAGGCTGCGGTCAGAGAGGGGGCGTGTACCCTTAACTCCCACCCCCTCCCCCCCCCCTCCCCCCACCGCGTCAGCCAGCCTTACCCCCAGGGTCCTGCCCAGTACAGGATGGGCAAGACGGGCCGAGTGGTCTGCACCTGCGTCAGGGGCAAATCTGAAATGGTCAGGGGGTCACTCCCACTCGATAGTCCGTCAACGTGAGGGGGAA